>NC_142011.1:129921266-130156266 GCF_049901735.1 Notechis scutatus | reverse complement strand
ATAATATTACAGCATGTGAGAGCATGTCAATTACTGTGAATCTTTCTCCTTGAAGACCCAAACCATCTCATTTCCCTACACAACATTCCATTCATAAACAATGTATGGCTTCCTTTTGAATAATGAATAATGTAAGACATTCCACAAGAAACTTCAATAATCCATCAAGTTTCTACTTATCACAGGTATTGAATAATGAAAGTTTTATTTACTTAGAAAAAAAATAACACTTAAATAAAACAATGATATTGCCATGAAAGTCAGCTTTTGAAAAACCATAAATAGCTATTAGGAATTTTTTATTCAGTAGTTCATTGATGAGAAAAAAAAATGCTACTAGATATAGCCTGCTGAAAGGTGTAGGGTTGATCAAATAATCTTGCCCTTGCTTATGAAATAGACCATGCAGGTAATATATGTACTGTATAAACATACAATATTCAAGTTATTGGTCTACTGTTTATGGTTTTATTTTCAAAATCAGGGCATATTTTAATGGGGTTAGCTGAACATCCCCTTCCCTTCTTTAATTAATGAAGATTTATATTAGTCAATAAAGAGTACTTTTCCATTCCAGTTGCCAAAAGTAATAAACTCTGACATGAAATCTAAATTCCACTCACTCTCCTAATGAGGTATCGAGTAACCCCAAAGGGAGGCAGCATTTTAGAGATGAGAAATGCCACAATTATTTCAGTTGAGTGACAAGTTCTGCTTACCATTTGTTGTGTTGTATAATTACTGGATACTATCATACCCAGTTCCCTTCAAAATAATGAGACTTGATTCAAAACAGATTCACTTTCAGACTGTCAGTGGCTCTTTCTCCCTTGTGATTATTTTTCTCTTCTTTATTCTGTCCACCAGATCTGATCTTCTTTGCCATCTAGATTTAAAGGTTTTGACCTGATTTTATAAGATTCCCCTCTATCTTAGGCTATTCATCCAATCTGACCCTGAGTAATATAGGTCTCTGTCTCTGTCTCTGTCTGTCTGTCTGTCCCTATCTATCTATCTATCTATCTATCTATCTATCTATCTATCTATCTATCTATCCATCCATCCATCCATCCATCCATCCATCCATCCATCCATCCATCCATCCATCTCTTTATCTATATCTATATTTCTCTTTCTTTCTCTCTCCCTCCCTCCCTCCATCTCTCCCTCCATCTATATCTATGTATATATCCAGTGGTGGGATTCAAATTTTTTTACTACCGGTTCTGTGGCATGGCTTGGTGGGCGTGGCTTGATGGCCGTGGCAGAAGGATACTGCAAAATCCGATTCCCTCCCCACCCCACTAACCTGCTTTCCAGCTCCGTTCTCCTGTGCAGGGCAACAAAAGAAGACCCAGCCAATCAGCTGGGACTTGGGAGGCAGAGAATAGATGGGGGTGGGGCCAGTCAGAGGTGGTATTTGCCGGATCGCCGAAATTTCCACTACTGGTTCTCCAGAACTGGTCAGAACCTGTTGAATACCATCTATCTATCTATCTATCTATCTATCTATCTATCTATCTATCTATCTATCTATCTATCTATCTATCTATCATTTATCTATCTATCTTTCATCTATCTATATCTATATTTCATGTGACACCTTAGATCCAGAAACTTTGCTCTAAGGAAGTCAAAAACTTTGCCCATGCATTTGCACATTGTCTACTACATGATGTTGTAAGAGGTGTCTTGCTCTCTCCTTTTATTTCCAAATTTGAGGATTCTACAGATACATATGATCATTATTTTTAAGGGATGTTAACCCTACAGACACATTTCAGTTTGCCAGATGCTGTTTCAAGCCTTATTACAGTACACTTTTTTTTCCATTTAGACATGCTGTTCTGTTGTTTGATGATAATTTTTTTTTTGGGGGGGGGGAATGAGTTCCCTGTATCAAACTACCTTATACATTTTTTATTTTATTTGTAATGCTGGTCAAGGAATGCCACAGAGAAATTTAATTTCATACATATTTACTCAGAGATAGATTTCACTGAACCTGGTGGGTTTACTCTGAGATAAATGGCATAGGATTGTGACTGTGAAAAGTATCCCTTTATTTCCCAAGATATTGATTTTCCCACTTGCTGGTTTGGACATGCAAGCGCTTTTCTTAATGCAGATTTGCCCAAACATCTGATGCACTTTGCTTGATGCGGTTCTGTATTTTAAGAAGCACACATCCCTTCATGATCTTTGTTCAGAAGCCCATAATTCAGAACAGAATCACTGCTGTTTCCTTTGTAATTTCATTGCACATGGCCCATTCACCCATTCCCAGCTTTGAAAATGTTGTCAAACATGTCACTGATTAAAATATCACACAACAGCAAATATGTATACATTTTTTGCATAAAGCTGGAAAATACATCTTGCAATGTTCTTTGGGAGTCTGTGTGGTTGATTTCCCTCCCCTCCACTCTTTTTGGAAATACTAAAAGCTGCCAGAGGCACTTGTGAGAATAGCTGGCAAGATGTCCTTGGGTTGAAAGACAAATGCTGGAATGAGAGATGGGAGGTTCTTTGCCAGTATTTTATTTCTACCTATCTGTCTATCATTTAAACTATGAAGCAGATTGTGTAATATTTCTTTAACTGACAAGTGATCCTGACAGGGCAGTCACTGTTTCACAGCAAAATGATTGCCTGGTTAATGTCAACAGTGTTACAAAGTGGGAAAAAAGCCAAGAAATGAACAATTTAGTTGGGGGATTATAGTAACTGTGATCATACAGCGTAGCTTAAGGAGTCATTCCTTATGAACCTGGGTCTTTCCATGCACTGGATGTGGGGGTATTCAATGAAAAAAAAATCTAAATTTGTCAAGCTTGCAGTCTGCATTCCTTGAGAAAGTACAACATGTACTTTGGAGTGTGCAATATTTTCCAGACATCTCCAGCTTTTGAATTAGAAATGAAAAATAACTGCTAATAGTACATTGTGAAGAATAGGCCAATATTTATATTAAAAAAATTAAAGATGTTTCCACCATCTCCTTCCTGAAAATTTTCATTGATGATGTTAATTAACTTTAAAAATGCAGTCCCTCCCCAATCCATGGCCTTAGTGGTCTAGGCATGGCTTCTGGTCTATGATTATAATAAATTGAATTGAATTGAGTAGTCTAGGCATCAACTGAAAATTGTTTAGTTATATCTGAGGAGTTTAACAATTAGGAAGACAGACTAAAACCTTAGTAGATTTCAAAGAGGAAAAAGTTTTACAATTATATAGCATTATATTGACTTTATATAATGCTATATAATTGTAGAAGTTTCTTCTCCCTGAAATCCATGTATGCTATTTTTTTCAGTCTTTGCTTTTACTAAGTGAATTGGATAATTGTTTGCTCAAACAAGATTGATCTAAGGTTAGGACCGAGCAAAAGGGAGCAAATGTTTTGTTTACCCAGGTTTCACAGGCATGAATTAACATTCAAATTCTTTTATTTCCAACTTTCCCCAGTATGTTTACTTTACTAAGTGTATAGCTCTGAATACTGTCAGTGGGTTGATTGGTGTTTGTAGATTGAATAGGCATCAAATATGCTTATTCAATGTGTTATGTATGCATTGAAGTATCATATACTCTCAGTGTTTCCCTTTCTCTCTTGGTATTTCTTTAGGTGTAGAAACCTTTGTGACACATTTGTTTAGATAGTATGCAAAGTGGGATATCTGTCACTCCTAGGCTGTCAGCCTAGTTCTTGTCATTACATTTCAGATATTTATACACATTATAAATTCCCCAAATAATGATCCCATGAAGATAGTGGATGAGGACTAAGGGGGAGGAGGCTAAATTAAATCAATGCTTTATATTCTGTTTTATAAATAGTAATGTATCCAATAGGTAATACTTAAATGCTTGAGAATAGGCTTCAAATGTGACTGTTGTATTGATTTTCAGATATTATACACTAGTAGGACACCACAAAGCAATATGATACCATTAGGCCCTTTATGGTGAATGAGAGATCTCAGGTGTGTGTGTGTGTGTGTGTGTGTGTGTGTTATAACCATAGAATAGAATTATTTATTGGCCAAGTGTGATTGGACACACAAGGAATTTGTCTTGATGCAAATGCTCTCAGTGTACATATACCAGTGTTATAACCATCAAGTTCAATTTAGAATTTAGGGTGATTTCAGAAAAAACCATGTAGGTTTTTGCTATGATACATTTACCATTACCATTTCCTTTTAATTTCCTAATCTAGAGAATCTACAACCCTGCAATTTTGGATAGTCTCCCATTTGAGAGCTGATTAGGCCTGAATGCTTGGCTTTGAAATCCAGGCAAGTTCAGCCAAGTGCTGCCATCTGCTGAGATGATTGCTTATGTAGCTAATCATAAATAACAGTGAATTACTGCAAGAATTTAATATTTGCAATTGCTTAAAGATTTTGTGCATGTTCTCCAAAGCCTCAGGAATACTTAAAGAAATATCAACATAAGGCAGCAATGAATAAGTGAAGGAACCTTTCAATGCACACACAGAATATTTTTTTCACCCTGAAAACAAATAATTCTGGGATTACAAGCTTCAGAAACTAGCGATAAACTGATGTTATTCATGTTCTTCCTATCAAGGGAAAGGCCTTGGGGCCAGAATCCTCTCAACACACTTATTTGATTTAGTTCATTTGAATTAATTTTGGAGTGTGACTTCACTATCGTCATGACATGCTTGAATTCGATGAGACATGTTTTCCAGATTCTGCATGAAATTTAATAACCCTCAAGAGATAAGATACTTAAGAATCAATAAGTGAATTTTTGTTAGTCCAGTATTTCTGGAATGTCTCTCTTGGTAAGTATCACCCTGATCTTTAAAGTTTTGGATGGCTCTTACAAAAATAATATTATCCACTTTATGGCCTTCTTAATTAATTTACTGGAATTACCTACCCTAGAAGTCATTATCATCAATGTAGACCTTTTGCCAGTTCCTCAAGAGATATCTTTTTTTCAGTGAGGAAGATGATGGTGGTTGCTGTTTCATAATGCAATTTTAAGTGCCCATTGGCATTTTTCCTGTATTTTATTGTAAATCTTAAATCTCTGCATTTTATAATTATTATTATATAGTAATATAATAATACAAAAAGTAATAATACAATTACATAAATTGTAGTTTTTCAAGCTTTCTGCTAATTGTTTATGTTGGCATCAACTTTAATCTGATGCTGTTTTGAAGAATAAAGCAATTTTCAAGGATGCTAAAGTAATTTGGTGAAACTATTCAAGTAAATGAATAGTTGAACATTCCTGTTAATATTATGAGATTGGTAGCACATGAGAGATGGGAAGGATCACCCTCATAGGAATGAATGAATTCTTTATTGGCCAACTGTGATTAGGCACACAAGGAATTTGTCTTGGTGTATGTGCTCCCAGTGTACATAAAAGAAAAGATACATTAATCAAGAATCATAAGGTACTACACTTAATATAGTCATAGGGTACAAATAAACAATCAAATTATAGTAGGAAACAGTCAATATAAATCAATATAAAGATACAAGCAACAAAGTTACAGTCATACAATCACAAGTGGGAGGGGATGGGTGATAGGAACGGTGAGAGGATTAATAATAATAGCAATGCAGACTTAGTAAATAGTTGGACAGTGCTGAGGGAATTATTTGTTTTGCAGAGTGATGGCATTCTGGAAAAAAGACTGTTCTTGTGTCTAATTGTTCCGGTGTGCAATGCTCTATAATGTTGTTTTGAGGGCAGGAGTTGAAACAGTTTATGTCCAGGATGTGAGGGATCTGTAAGTATTTTCACAGCTCTCTGTTTGACTCGTGCCGTGAACAGGTCCTCAATAGAAGGCAGTAGTAATTGTTTTTTCTGCAGTCCTAATTATCCCCTGAAGTCTGTGTCTGTCCTGTTGGGTTGCAGAACCAAACCAGACAGTTATAGAGGTGCAGATGACAGACTCAATAATTCCTCTATAGAATTATCCCCACATCATGGGGATCCATATATAGTATAATCAACATTCCTCATAAGTGTTGTGTTAGGAGGTATTTGAGATGACCAATTCATACTGATATCATGAGATACATGCAACTATGATGTTTAGTCAATTAATAGTAGTACTATTGTAGTAATAATTGTAAAGCCCCTATTACTAAGTATTTCCAACATTAACTGGGATAGAAAATAATTTTTTTTCAAAAAAATCTATATCACAATCATCACAATATTTATCAAAGAAATAAGTCCCACTGATTTACTTAAAGTAGGCCATAACGTGGAACAATTTAATGTTCTTTTGCAAATAGCATATTTATTTACTTATCGTGTTGGTGAAGCAAATATAGACTCATTGCAATTTGTAATAAAGATATGGTAGCTTACAATATAAGCTGTTGTACATGCCAGGTTAACTTTCTCTTGCCTATAGGCTCATTTATCTCAAGGGTAAAAAAAAAAACAGTTTTATAGTTCTTTGCTTTTAAAATTAGTCCTTCAAGGGTCAGAAGGTGCATGGCAATAACACAGTGATATAAACAGAGAAGTGGTCCAGAAATGTCATCTTTCTTTTTTCCAAAAAGTTCTCAGTTGCTAATTTATTTTACTTCAGCACATATATTTTCATAAAAGGTTAAAAAAAAGCAGCACTGAAGATTACAGATTTTCCTTGAATTTTGGTGATGTAAGCTTTGGTTACCCACCTTGTATTCCATTGACATGCTATCCATGGTGGGATTCAATTTTTTTTACTACCGGTTCTGTGGGCATGGCTAGGTGGGCATCGCTAGTCGGGCATGGCCAGATGGTCATGTGACTGGGTGGACGTGGCTATGTGGTCATGTGACTGGAGGATCAAAAGTCCTTTTTTCTTTTGCAACACCCTCCATGCCCCATTTTTGGCCTAGTGGGCCTCAGGGAAACCTTCTGGAAACAAAAATTGGGTGTGTGGGGGCCATGCAG
Source organism: Notechis scutatus (assembly GCF_049901735.1). Taxonomy (NCBI): domain Eukaryota; kingdom Metazoa; phylum Chordata; class Lepidosauria; order Squamata; family Elapidae; genus Notechis; species Notechis scutatus. The sequence continues at coordinate 130,149,315 of NC_142011.1, read as the reverse complement.
ACCCCACCACACCCTGTTTTTGGCCTAATGGGCCTCAGGGAAGCCTCCTGGGTGCTGAAAAAAGAAGCATTTTGAAGCCTTCCAAGGTAAGTACAATAGCAAGGGACGGATTAGCTGTGCCGCATGATTTACATTAGCTAGAAAGCAAGAAATCCGATGATTTCCTGCTTTCTATCTAATCTAAATCATGTGGCACAGCTGATCATCATTCAACAGGTCATCAGAAATACCGGTTTGGCTGAACCGGTAGCATTTTTTTTACTACCAGTTTGCCTGAACCTGTAGCATTTTTTACTATCGGTTCAAGTGAACCAGGCTGAACCGGCAGCATTTCACCTCTGCATGCTATCATCATCTTCTGCATTCTCCTGCCTTGATCAATTGAAACTCATGGTTTATAATCAAAAACAAGTTATTACATAGTATGTTGATGTGATGACTTATGTGGACAGAGGCAAATCTAAAGAGACTTAGGATTGTCTGTACTTTGTGCAAACTTTCTGCCCTTATTCCTTAAGTATCCTGATTTCAGTGTTAGCTGATTAATAATCTGCTTTATAACTAATTTAATCAACTGCATTTCAATGTTTGCGCACATTACCAAAATCCTTCTTAGTATGCAGAAGAAAGTGTAGGATAATATGCAATTTAATAATCATAACACATTGTTTCAAGACAAAGCCACCTTTAATTGTTTCTTTTTCATTCCATTTTTCTCGATACATATGAGAATCAAAATAACTTCAAAAAACAAACAAATGTGTCTTAACTTGCAGTTCTGCTGATTAGCATTTGCCCTCACCAAATAATCAACAAAAGCTTGAGTTAATTAATCTACCGTTTTATCCAATTAAAGCTTGCAGCTCTAACAAACACTCTTAGTACTCTATTAAAGGACTCAACATTTGCTATTTGTTCCAAAGGCAATACAGGGTTGGCAGGAAAAGCTCAATGACATCAGCTGTCAAATGGATGAAAGAAGATTATTAAGGAATTAAATCCATTCCATAAAGTCTGCATTTAAAAAAAAAGGCTCCCCCAGAAGGTGCATCCTGCATACAATTCTGTCTTTCAGAAATACATTTTCCTACAAGGTGTTAGAGGTTTGAAGGAAGTAAATATTGATTTGGGTGACCATTCAATGCATCTTTGGAGAAAGGAGGGGAAGATGGACTGCTTACTATTCTCAAATTCTTCGTTTCCAAACCAGGGCTCAGAGTTTCTTGTTTATGGACTAAGCTCAGTAATAAACAACTTCAAGAAACTGTTAGATCAGGACATAACACAATTCAAGACTTTACAAACCCATGATGAAATGCTATTTCTGAAGTCAGCGCTGAAGGATCAGGAAAGCAAAAAAATTCCTGTTACCAAACCAAAGGCTTACATGCATGCTGTTACAAAACTCTACATACTGTCAGGTCCCAATCCTCATTTCATTCAGAAGACAAATTCTCCCAGAGAGGCATGAGCAGAAAAAAATAAAGGTACTGAATAGACCAGAACTGGAAAAAGAGATGGATTATCCAGTATTTTGTCCTGGAAATAACTATTATAAAAACAATGGAAGCATCCAGTCTTGTAGCATTTTCTTTTAATTCAGTAGTAGATTTCACATTCTTAATATCTAACAATGGAGGTGGGTATAACGTTATAGCTCAGGTAGGTGGGCGTACAATAAGAATTAAAGAAAAGAGTTAATCAGTAATTTGGATGGAAGGATTTCAACTGCTGCCCTTTTTTCATCAATCAGAACCTTATAAATGGTTGAGTCTATTTTAGATCACTCATAGACCTGATATTTGTCCACCCCTGGATGATGGAGGAGGAGGAAGAGGAGGGAGGAAGGAAGGATGGAGGAGGAGGAGAAAGCACTTGGGCCACGACAATCAGAACAGATTTATTTCTGTGTAGATCCAGAATTCTGTCTATAAAGTATCTATGGCAGAATATTTATTCAACCCTGCTCCTAAATTAAGACCTCCCAGCAAAAGTCAGAGACTATTTTGAACAGCACAGGTATATGCTCTTCTGTGTTTTGATTGATGAATCCTTTGGACCCAAAAGATTGAACATTGGTATGAAAGTTACAATTGATATTAAATCTGTACAAGTTCTTCAAAAGAAGTAGAAACCTGTATGAAGTACCTTTCTTCAAATCATTCAAGAGGCCACATCTTTTTCCATACTTCTATAACTTTGAAAGCTATTCTGCAGGTATACATAGCTGCTCTATTTAGCATATTTCTTAGCAAAACAGGCTATGTGCACAGGTGCATGTGAAGACAGCCAGGAAAAGCCTCCATAGCTGCTTTTATCTTCCAAAGCACCTCCTCTGAATATTTTTTTTTTTTCAAGGAATATGAACATTTTAGGCTAGGATTAAAAATAGGCCTTGTGAATCAGTCTATTCGTATTCAAAATTCATGACTCAATTTGAGTTGGTGAATTGAGATTTAAAGGCAAATCAGTTTGATCCGATCTGTTTTGATATTTAATTTGGGGGGGATATCCATATGTCTTAACGGAGAATTATTGAAAAGGCTGCTATATCTGCTACACTTGTGACCAATGCAATGAATGTAGCAGGGACAATAGAATGCTTTTCAAGTTTGAACTGTTCATTTTCAAGGGTTTCACAGGAATAAATTGTTGTAATAAATTGTTGAAATATTCTTCCTGCATTTGCAGAGATGTTTGAAATACTATTGCAGTTTCCAGCAAAAATCTACATTGTCTTTTAATTTTCCACTTACTCTTCTAAAACTTGGCCTGATTCTGAAAAACAACCCTTGATTTGTTATCCTTCTGCTGTTTTTTTCAGGGGTTATCTGGGGAGTAAGGATGTTGGCATAGCTAGTTGGCAAATTTGACCTTTTCTAGGGGGGGAAAAATCTCACCATTGGCTTTGTGGAATATTACAGTTGACAGGGAACCCTGAGTAACAATGCATCTTTTGGATATTACACAAAAGAATGATCAATAACCCTTTCCCTTATTCAGTGATACCATTTTCTGTCTCTGATCGCTAATTTTTACCAGCTAAAGGGAGAGTTGGCATAACTAGTTGATAAATTACATCTATTTTCCCATGAAAACTTTTCTCAAAAGCAGAGTCTGCCAAGAAAAGGGCTTGCTGGCAATATTCTACTTCAGTTAATTAGCATACGGAGCACAGCCAATCTAACTTAGTATGATGTAATGCCATAGAGATAGGCAGTCTATAGAGAAAGAAGATGGAATAGATAAGGTAACAATGGTAGTCATCTCTCTCTCTCTCTCTCTCTCTCTCTCTCTCACACACACACACACACACACACACACACACACACATTCTATTTTCTTAAAAATAATAAATATTTAGGCCAATCCCTCTCAGTCAGGGGTGTTAAACTTGTGGCGTCATGGCAGCATCACGTGATGTATCGGGACTTTTTTCTCCTTTGCTAAACTGGGTGGAGGAAGAGCCAGCATGTGACACATTTGGCCTGTGGGCCACGAGTTTGACACCCCTGCTCTAAGTCCTGATCTTGATCTCATTTATTCTCTGACAAGAGACTTGCATTTGCCACAAAGGTTGAACCAACCAGCAGGTCAGCCTTGAGCCCATTTTCAAAGAACGGAACTACTTTGAGCCCATTTTCAAAAAAATTGAACTACTTTGAGCTCCCAGCTGCTCTGGCAGGACTAGCATAATAATTTCCTTCCCAGCACAAGAAAAGATAGCAAAGTTAAGGCTGACACCATCCCAAAAGAGTTTTAATGTCACCATCTGAGAATTTATCACATTGTTCAACGCTTCTCAACATTTCCATATATAGAGGTAGAGCTGAAATAGCATATGTTGCCTGTAACACCGCAGAAACAGGAGAAAAACCCCTGAATCTGTGGAATATTTCAGAAAACTATACAGCAATTCAAAGCTGCTTGGCTTGAGTTACTGCTTTAAAGGAAAAAACTCTGCTTCAGTTAACAAATTTGTCTTGCTTCATCAACCTGAAACATTGCTTTGAAGCTTTGTATAACTCCAAAAACTGTGAACCGAAGATTTTGAGAAAATTTCTGAGATTTTCTTTTTCAAATCATCCTTAAAAAGTGCCAATTTTTCTCAGAACTTTCTCTAAATTTATATTTACTTAATCTGATGGCTGTTAGAAAGAAGGTGGCCTATAACAATAAATAACAATAAATAATGGAAGTGCTGTAGCATGTTGGAATTTTGTGGTAAATGAACAAAGTTTTGCCATATTTTGAGGAAAATGGAAAGGCCAGTAAATCTGGTTTTACATATGTGTACTTTATGTGAACACTGGTTCACATAAATATCTATATTCTTATTCAAATAAATTCTTGTTGAGATCTTGTCACTCAATGCAGCAAGACCAAGAAATGAAGAGAAGGATCCAAGCAGAAATATAGTTAACAGACAAAAGATTATCATATGCAATCCTGATACATTACTGTATGCAATTTGGCCCTCACAAGAAGAAGGAAACTTATGCAAAGAAATATTGGGAATTGTTCCATAAGAGGTAATATCCAGGGCTTTGCTTGCTCCCCCCATTTTAAGTATAATTAGGACAAATAAACATTATGAGCCTGGGGAAAAAAATAGTCTTGTGAAACAGTTTCCATCCAGTCTAACATTCTGTTTCAATGCATACTTCCAGAAATCCCATAAGGAAGATAATTATGGTAATTGTCCCCTCCTGCTATGATTTAAATGAGCATTGTTTAGTGACATGTTGACTCTGAATTGTGACTTACTGGTACTCAATATTTCTCTGCTTCTAGATTACTTATAACTGCAACCTCAAAGCAACTTCTACTTTATGTTTTTCCCCTTAAGAGTTCATCTGTGCAAAATATAAGCATGTGGGGAAGTAGTTTAGCCTATTTCCCTTAATTAGAACACCTAAAGAGAACTCCCATATCCCCAGAAATAGAGATAGGAGCCATCTAAAGAAGTTGTAATAAACAGGGGGGTCAGTAGGTGGTAGAATATGGTACCATAAGATTTCCATATGGCCTGTGAATAATATGTGAAAAGACCTTAAACCACAGGAGTCTAACCTTTTGGTTTGCCTGGAATACATTCAGTGAAGAGGAATTGTCTTGGGTCACAAACAAATATATGATAATTATATGAATAACAAACTTCCTTTATCTTTTTATATTTATTATATATTATGGGATGGCCTAGGGCCACATATGGCCTGTGGGCCAAGGACTGGACATGCCTGCCTTAAACAAAATGCTTTTAGGCAACAGGAGATGTACAGTGAAATGACATGGATTGGCTTAACTAAATATTAGAAGGAAGAGTAGAAAAAAGTCAAGCAGTCTTTTTCACAACTACCTTTGACCTTAAAATGATATTAGTATTCTCTACTACTCTGTATTCTGGGATGATCCACAATAAATATTCTTGAATCAACAGCAGATGTCAAAATAACTTATAGCAGCTCCTGAAAAATCCAAAAAAACATTCTGCTTTGATGGCTATCTTTGCTTTATCAAGGTTTTTAAAACACATCCATCAGCCTGACAAATGGAGGTCTGATTTTTGCTGTATTTTCTTTTTTCATTATATATGGAAGATGAGGATCATAAAGTTTAACTACAGGGTTCTTGCTCTATTAAAAAAAAAAAAAAAGCCAGATCAGCTGCCATTGAAGAGTTGTATTTCTAAGCATTAATACATGTAAGAAAAGAAGCTAAATCCTAAAACGTGTCTGTGTGTGTCTGTAAGTAGTTTAGTATTTATGGTCACTGACTCTGAGCTACTGCTGCAACGGCCCTGTAATGGTGAGAACTAATCATGTGCAACAATTCATGGTCTTAGGCCTTCAGTGGAGTGATCTGTGGAAGAATGATTGCTTTGCATGGTGTCCTGTGTTTCAAATGTTCAGGGAATAAGAAAAGTTCTTTGCTTCAGATTTCACAAAATTGTGGCTAATAGCAATAGCACTCCTTATATACCACTTGACAGTGCTTTACAGCCCTCTATAAGTGGTTTACAGAGTCAGCATATTGGCCCCAACAATCTGGGTCCTCATTTTACTGACCTTGGAAGGATGGAAGGCTGAGTTAACCTTGAATCGCTCAGAATCAAGCTCCTGGAGTGAGCAGCGAATTAGCTTGCAGTATTGCATTCTAACCACTGTGCCACCCTGACTCCTAATGCAGCATATAATGTGAAAATAAAAGTAGAAACTCCATTCCTGCACAAGGCAGCTCCTCTTAGGATGCAAAGAGTGGGTGCAAGGTCAATATGCCTCTTTGGGAAAGCATATTGCCCACACATCTGACCCATGATTTGCATGTGGTCCCTGTTATTTCTCTCCCCAGAGTTTATGCCTGAGTTTCATCAGCAATAGCTGAGAGAGATTCATCATATTTTTAATAGAAAATCTCCCTGGATATCCTGGAATCATTACTGGTTCCAGAGAGATCAGTTGCCAACCCTACACAGGAGAAGAACCATCCCTGAGCTGCTGAAAGATAGCTTGCTCTAGTTTATTCTGTTTTAACTTTATTTTGTGTATTTTCAATTAAAAACCCATATTAAAAATCGCATTCTTAATTTCATTCAATAGGTTTCTTCTTAGTGTACATATTTCTCATGACTTTCAAAGAGAGATTTGTAAATGTATGCTGATGTGTTTAAATGCTAAAATTATGGAAGAAAATGTGATGGTTCCAATCTACCTGTTGGGTTGCACCTAAAAAGTACAGGTGAGGGATAACTCTTTTTATATACATATACTCAAACATCTGCAGTAGCTTTATTTTTTGATAGCACTGTATGCAGGGGTGCACTGTATGCAGGGGGTTCAATTTTTTTAACAACCATGTGTATGTGGCTAGGTGGGTGTGGCTAGGTGGGCATGGCCATGTGACTGGGTGGGCGTGGCTTTTTTTGCAGCCCTACATGTGACTGGGTGAAGCAGTAAGACAGCTAGGGGGATCCCGGCACAGCTGATCATCGGAACAGCTGATCATTGGGAGGGGGAAAAAGAAATACCTTAAGGAGTGACTGGGCAGGGGAGAATACAGTCAGCGATGTCAGGCATGTGCAATAAGGACTTACTGGGTGGGGAGGGGAGAGGCAGACAGAGAGGGCAGGCCAGCCAGGGGCATGATTTGCCAGTTCTCCGAACTTTGCAGATTCATAACAACCGTTTATATAGAACCAGTCTGAACCAGTAGAATCCCACCCCTGACTGTATGGAATAGCATGTACAGATAGATTGAGTTACGATCTTTTATTTAATGACCATTCTAGGTTACAACAATGCTGAAAAAAGTGACTTTTTATTATTTATTTATACATTTTCTCTTTACATAAATAAGTGCTTTGTGAACGGCATGTTGTCTGAGTTAATTTGCTTATATAATACTACTTTTCCAGTTCCTAGCTTTTACCTCTGTTGTCTAGCCATTTGTAAAACAAGTCCCATGTTCTAAAATAGTTTGTGTCTTCTTTTTCTTTTATCTTCAGTGTCAGTCTGTCCATTAGTGCACCATCTAACATTGTTTTTTTTTTTTTATCATTGCTTCTTCTGTAGGTGTTTCCTCATTTTTCCAGTGCTGTGCAAATACAATTCTTGCTGCTGTCAAGACATGTAATATTAAATATACATTCTCTTCCTCACATTTTTGTCTGGCATTATGCCTAACAAAAATAAATGGGGGACAAATCTTGTTGATCTACAATTTCCCCTAAACAAAGGCAGTTGAACTAAAATATACAATTTAAATTCCTTCTTCTTTTTTCTGCAGAACAAAATGCTAAGGATGAGGAGGAGGATTCTTATTCTTGGGAAATAGTGTTATAAATTACATGTAATTTTGTCTTGTCCCTGCTCACTTCTTTATTTTGATCCCCAGCGTGCAACCTAAATACCAATTGGTATTATTGAGCATAATCTTAATTCCCGTCTGCTTTAAAGGTATACAGATAAAACCTTATTTAACAATCACAGTTGGGATCAGCCACTAAGTAGTATGGTTGTTAAGCAAGACATCATGAGATTGCAATGGGCCTTCAACCTTATTTCTTTCATGATCATGATATGAATCACCTATAGTTGTTAAGTGAGACATTATATGACTGTAACTTGCAATTTTACCGGCAACGTCTCCATTGACTGGTCATTGGAAGCTGGCTGTGAAGCACACAAATGATGATCCTAACTGTGGGATGCTGAAATGCTCATAAACATCTGCTGGTTGGGAAGTGTCTGAATCTCAATCACAATGACCATGGGGATGCTGCAATGATTGAAAGTAGGGGACTGAACATAAAGTTAAAGTATCTAAACAGGCAGTCATTAAAGTATCTAAGCAGGCAGTCACCTGTAGTGTGTTCCAGTATGCAATATGCAGTGTCCATTGTTGGTTTAGGCCCAGGGTTATGAAGTTAGATCGTCATTTTTGAAATGATGGATTGTTCAGCTCCTTGTTTGTATCAATTTGCTCCCTTAGACATCCCCTTTCTTCATGGCATTGTCAGCCTCCAAAAAAAGCACTTGCTTACTCTATTGATGCTATTCAGTGTTGCATCAACATGAACTTTTTTTAGCATCAGCTTCTTACAAGAGTATAATGTATAATGATCCTGAGTATAATGTTCCTGATTGTTATGCATTATAATTGAAGAGAGCAAGAGTTTGCCTTGCATACTAATAAATAAAGCACATCTCATCCATGATTTCTGAATGTGGTTAGATACTTTTGCTGCTGTATAAGGGTTACCCATAAAGCAGGCCACTGCTATCTCTTTATTTTACAAATAGGATCACTCACAAAATTATATTGCCTTCCCTATATTCTCTCACATTCTGCTACATTTTGGAAGAGACATTTGAATTTTCTTCATATGCATAAAAAGTAGAAGTTGAAATCCTTCTTTCTTATTTCTCCCAGGAGGCTGCTGCTTGAAAGAGGGAATATTACATTCATAGAAAATATCTGTTTATTCCCGTCATCTGCTCTCTGAAATCTTTCCTGCAAATTATGAAACAGACTATATAAAGTTCCATGGGATGGCATGTCTTAACATACAGTGCTTCAGAAAGTATTGCCATCCACCATTTTCTCCTCTCCATCTGATTTTTTTCTTGGCTCACATGAGGGGAAAAAGATAATGTATTTTACTATGTAGCTCAGCTGCTTAGTTCTCTGGCAGATGTGCTTTGTTGTGTTATGACAAAGTCTTGTTTTATGAAAAGGTTTTAATCCAAAAAACAGCTGGCAGGAGCCCCATAAGGCCTGCTATTATGCTAGTCAGAGCGCAGTCTCCTTAGAAACATATATTCCCAAGTGATGCTAAACTCCTGGATCTGAATTTGCATTGTACTTTCCCACCATATTTCCAATAAAATATCAGTATGGGTGCCCCGAGTTTTGACACATTCTCCATATCCTTCTCCTCCCTCTGCTTTCTCAGTTGCCCAATGCATCAGCAATAATGTATGTTGTTCCTTGGCCTTTTCTAAAACCACTTTGAACATCTGGCAACTTCCTTTCAGGGTAGGATTTTAAATCTGCATTGGATTATGCTAAACATATTTTGCCAGAATGTCAAATGAAATAATATGATAGATAATTTGCACATTTAATTTAGTTAAATCTCCTTATAATAACTGTTTATTATGAATGGAAATTAAAACTCCCAATGTACAGAAATTAAAAGATGAATTTCACAAATGCTTGGAATGTTTTAAACAAACAAACCACTGTTCAATGACTGGAATATGATTGCTTTTTCTTAGAAAAATTGCTATCAATAAACCCGGATACATTGATCTTTTTTCCTCCTTAGCTTCTCAGGAAACCGTATCTGATTCTTGCAGAACTCCAGTGTTCACAGAACACCATTTGAGAAACCCTGCTGTAACATATTTTGGAACATTACATTCCTCTATACAGAATTTTAGTATACTCCTTTTACCTGAATATATCTAACAATTTACCCCAACCTTGGGATTCACACATGCTTGAGTCATTAGTCCACCATTTCCTTTCTGGCTTTTTCATTTATTTTTAGCATAACTTCCGTATTCATAGATCACTGCTAAGTGCTGCTAAGACACACATTTTAGAATGCATTGCTCCCAAAAGTACATTTTATTTTTCAGAGAATGCATACAATAGTTATAAAAGGGTGAATACTAAAGCAGAACTACATTTCAGTATTTCTAATGTTTCTGGAAATGCAGCTTACAAAAGTTTATTCCAAAATAGCACCTGAATGAACTTTTCCCCTCTTTTATTCTAAACATGTAGTTGTAGCACGAGCCATTTCTTAAATACAGTCCTCCATATAAAACTCTTCCAACTACCACCCCCAGCGGTGGGATTCAATTTTTTTTACTACCAGTTCTTTGGGCGTGGCTTGGTGAGCATGGCAGGGGAAGGTTATTGCAAAATTCCCTTCCCTCCCCACCCCACTAACTTGCTTTCTAGCTCTGTTCTCCTGTGCAGGGCAACAAAAAAAGACAAAAGAAGCCGATCAGCTGGGACTCAGGAGGCAGAGAATAAATGGGGGCAGAGCCAGTCAGAGGTGGTATTTTCCAGTTCTCTGAACTACTCAAAATCTCCACTACTGCTTCTCCAGAACTGGTCAGAACCTGCTGAATACCACCTCTGCTCTCCTCCCCCCCCCAAATGGTGCTTATCAGAGTTGAGAAGAGCAAACTATCCATTTTGGAGGGAAGGAGAGGTTAAATGAACACTTTGTCATATTAAATGGTCAGATTTGCTCACCCACATCCAGGCAGCTGCTGGAAAAGTCTAATGAACTGGCAGTGATGCAACTAATTAGGCCAAATAGGTCTGGATAGCTGGAAGCATTATGATTACAAATGGCATTGTAATTTCCAAATGAGACATATATTCACTCTTCATTTCACTATAATTATTTTTACATTTCTTATAATCTATACTGTAGTCTTCAAGATAGACTATAGGAAATCCTAAGGGTTTGTTTTATGGCATAATGGAAGTCAAATATCATAAAGCCAGATAAGAATAATCACCGAGTTTCTTGTTGCTAGCACATTTGGGATTGCATATCTTGTTCAATTCTAATGTAATGTTTTGGGAAGGTTTTTGTTTGTTTGTTTGTTTGTTTGTTGTGTGTACCAAGGTCAATGAATGGATCATTGTTGTAGAACAACAAGCCACAGTTTGAAAATATTTCTGCGTGTTTATATTTCACATATAAAAGGACCTTAGAGAAATTAAGAAAATGCACATTACAGTAAAAGAGACAGAGAGGCATAAAATAAATACAAACATCCATTCGGTCTCAAGATCTTAAATAGTGACATAAAGCCTACTACTGCTTTATGTCACAGAACTATGTGGCCTGGCTACCAGATTATTAAGGCATGATTCAATAAGCATAGCTGATGGACATGGACAGAAGTGTCATACACATGGCAGAAGAATCATTCTCAAAACTAAAAAAAAAAAAAGGTTCAAGATAAGGCAGTCAGGGAGGCAGGCATAGATAATCCATGTGTCAGCATTGATGGGAAAATAGCATCAGGCAAATCCAACTATTTGTGATCCCAATTCTTATATAATTCAGACTTTGCACTTTGAAGTTTTATCCAGGGGTAGGTTTCTACTGGTTCTGTCCACCTCTGTAGAACACATAGCTCTGAAGAGCGGCAGACATAGAATCGGTTCTATGTCTACTGATGTTTTTGCCCACCCACCCACTCGGGCTCTTACCTGATCTTTATTTCCTGATTTTTCAACTTCAGCTGCGGAACGAGGCACAGCTACAGTTTAAAAAACAAGAAAAGAGGGCTATTTCAAAGGCTGCTTCTTGGCACACAGCGTGCTAATGACGATTAACAGGCTCACATGACAATTAACAGGCGCACGGCCCACAGTGGGCAGGGAAGCTTGTAAATCCTGAACCAGTAGTTAACCCTGTCGTATCCCACCCCTGGTTTTATCCCTGTTTCCCAAGGGAAGACCATTATCCCTATGCAAATGAATAAGAAAGCAGGGAGGAAAACTTCATTGAAGGAGAAGCATCTGGCTTGTCTACTTATTTGGAGCTGTCTGGTACTGAACTCAGGAGTCACCATTGCCAGATGTGCTCAAGCAAACCCTGTAAGTTCCTCTGTTTAAAGTCCCAGCTGAATTTGTTTAGATTTGAGTAATGCATGTTAAGTATCATGTGTCAAGCAGGCTGCTATGTTTTGTGTTTCAAAGTAAACTTGTTGTATCTCACTGTTTCCCCTCCCTCCAATCATTATTTGAAGTAGATTGGATAGAGAAGAAGCTGAGAGCAGACTTGAACCTGGGTCTCCCCAGTCTGGCATGTCAGCTACTAATGGCTAGTTATTTAACTCCATGTGATGGGGACCAGGATGAGAAGCACTCTTATCAGCTTGAAAGGAAGCAGGAAAGCCATTGTACTGCCATCAATAGAGTATTTTTTTGCTTTACAGCATTACTCCAAAGAAGCACTTTAACAAAGCTTCAAACAAAGTGCCCTTTGAAGATCTGTGGCCTTTTAAGTAGATCCTGGCAGCATGAACCATCTTTGACACTTTGGAACTTATTAGTAATGGTAGATAATTGTCCCTAAAAAAAAAAGCATCCCTAAAAGCTATCCCACATAGTTTTTCACTCTCCTTATAATATAAAATTATGGAAAATATTAGTTAAGCTGGTAGCCAGGTAAAGTTTAGCACAGCAACAGAGAGCCATATAATACAGTTGCTTACAAAAATGTCCCATTTTTTAACATAAATACATCCAAAATGTCCATGGTTTATCATAATTTGTTTTGATCAGAAGCCAATATGTAGGGCAAGCAATTTGACTGCATTATTATAGTCGGATAATAATGAAATTAAATGAGAGTCAGATATTCTTCTTGGCAAGATTTGTAGCACAAATATTTATACTTCAATATAAAGGGACAGTGTAAAATAAGATGAGGTAATTTCACTTCCCTGGAGTCACAGAGTCCGATAAAGAGTATTATTATATCCTTCTATTAACAGTGCCAAAGAAAGAATGAATATTGGGTAAGATGTCTTGAGTAGTTTGAAGGACACCTCAGACATTTTATTATAAATGCATACATTGTGGCCCAGAAATACTGGATAGGTAAGGAAGGATAGTAAACTTGTTCTAAGGAACATTGTACGGGATATGCTGGACAATGAGTATGTTCTGGTAGGTTCATAAAGAATATTAACTGCTCCCTTAGCATTTTCAAGATGCAACATGATCAGAAATTCAAAAGAAAAGCAGTAAGACTGAAGCTGCTTATTTAACTATTTTGTTCAGTTAGAACTTATAGAACAACCAACTTCAAGCCAACAGCCTGGAAAAGAAAGAAAGAAATGAGGGCTGTACCCTCACTGAAAAAGGTTTTACCAGGATATTGTAGAACACATATGGGAATTGCAATGATAGAGTATAAGAACTTCTAGTTATAGAACTGTAATACTTCTAACAGACTGCAGTCATTGTAGTAACATCTGACATAAGCTATTCAGTTCTGGAAGTTTCTCTTCAAAATGTTCATGGCAGCAAGGGACATCCAGAAGTATCTAAAACTGTGGTCCATATTGCCTTAAGCACATTCTACAGAATATCTGTAGTGCAGCATCCCAGGTGTGAAACCTTGGAAGACAATCTCAGATTTTTTAAAAAAAAAAACCCTCACATATTTAATAAGCATCTCATCTGGATCCCGTGAATACATTTGTTGATTCTTTTCTTTCTAAAGCCAGATCTGTTTAACTGTTTAGATTAGTGAGAAGGTCCTACAGAGTTCTCACGCCAATAATGATTCTAAGCAGTGTCATTTTCCAGCCTTGTAATAGGATGGGCAGCAATTTATCAGCAAACCATAGGCATCAAACAGGGGAGGGGGAAAAATTAAGCATTATGTCATAATGCAAACTGATCCTTATGGACCTGAGTGCAACCTCATGACAACAGTAATAAATGACTTAATTTGTATTGTGGACATCATTGCTGGCAGTTTGGTATCATTCTGGTTAGGAACAAGTGCATATGCAGCAAGCTTTGGAGGATAAAATGGATTAAGCATAGGTGTGTTGGTGATGTATATGTCTGTGTGCATTAGTTTGCCAGTTCTAGTTATTTGTTTCTTTTGGCCATTGAGAGGTACGGATTTGGGATTCTTGGGACTACCATTTGAAAATTGTCCCACCATCCAGCCCATAGTATCCAGTCCTCAAGACATCACTGGACCCAACAATTCTGGACAGTCATTGAAAAGCTGTGGTTGGCAATTGCAGATAATCTTGAAAGAAATTAATTATTTCAACCCATTTCATGTGGGCTCCAGACTGGGGCATACTACTGCAAAAGCATTTATTGTGCTTGTTGATGACCTTTGGAAGAACCAATGTAAGGGGGTACACCCATCCTGATACTTTTTTAAAAAACTAAACTTTTTTTTTATTCATTTAAAAAGAAACCCCCCCCCCCAAAAAAAGGGGGGGAGAATGCTGATTCTTATTTATCTCTCATCAGCTTTCAAATCATGGTATTCTTCTGAACTGCCTGAAAAGATTGAGAGTGGAGGAATATCATGTTGTGGTAATTCTCTTTCCTCTATGATCACTTCTAGTTTGATGTGACAGGAGTGGGGGATATTTGAGGTGAGGGGTCCTTGGTACCTTCTGAACTTGATTGTTTTCTTGCAGACATTTCATTACCGAAACAAGGTGACATCATCAGAGCTTGGACTGTTGTGGGATACCTAAGGACTCAGCATTCTTTTGTTTAATTTCTACATAAAACTACTGGTTAAGTTCATATATGAGTCCAGAGTTAGATCCCATCAGTATGCTGATAAAACCCAATTGTAATCTCAACTCCCAGTCCACCCAAATTATGCTGTTGATGTCCTATCTTAAGGCTATTTGAATCTAAATAAGAAGAAACAGTTTCAAGGTCAATCGTGACAAGACTGAGTAATTTGTGATTAAAACCCTCATATTCTGGAAAATGGGGTATTTAATGGGGTTGCACTTTCCCCAAAACTGTAAATGAATTTTGAGTTGAAACATGTTGAAGTGTGTTGAATTATGCTGGGTTGGAGAAATGTAGGCGTCTTGTGTTTCCTGGCTAAATGAGCCTCCTCCTTTTAGGTGCTTAATGTTCACTCTATCATTATATAAATTCCCTTGCTTATACATGGTTCCTTATCTCATGTATACAAGAAATGTCATATTCCTGGAATTCAACTAGGTTGAGTAATATCAACCAGTGCAGACTTTTTAAATAGGAGTAGTTGCCTTTATCTGGAACACACTACCGTGTGTTTTTTCCAGTTAGTTCTGGAACTGTTAAAAGTTGATGCTCAATATTCTTTGATTCTCACATATACACTCTCATACAATGCCTTAAAACTGACTTCAAGATGAATGAAAAGTCACACTATGAAAAATTTTGGTCAATAGCATGCAAAAATATGCTGGCATGAGGTTACTGAACCATTTGCTGTTGAGGATATGACAGCTTTTCATCATAATCTATAGCTCCATTCAGGTTTTTTTAGAAAATAAAGGCTCTAGTAACTACAGTCTAGTTAAGTTTCTTTCATTTCTAATTCCAGTTTCTATAATTCCTGTAATAGGGCTTGTGACTGCTCTAGTATACTCCCCACTATCTTTCCCAATCTGAAAGGCTTCCATAGAGATGGATCATCATACAAATGCTCCTCATGAGAAAAAAAAAGATAACTGCTGATCTAAGCATGCTAGGAACTTTTTTTATTTCATCTGTATAATTAAGGCATTTGGGAACTCTTGGAAGGCTTAGGTTGAGACTAATTGATTGGATGAAACATAACTGGCCACAAATCTTGCTATCCAACATGATGAGATATTAAGCATTAATGAAGCAATTTTGTGGAAAAAGGTTCATTGAAAAATGTGAAGAGTAGAGGTTTGCTCAAATCTGATTCTGAAAAATACACCAAGTTGGACTGTTAATTTGTGAGATCGATAAGCCTGAAATTCACTTATTTAGTGATGCACACAACTTCAATGGATTTAGAGAATAATTCTGCTTGCTATAATTGTACATGCCCAACATTAGAATATCTGAAATAATATTCCGTCTTTCTGCCAGAATGAATAACCATCTACAATCCTAGCTATTCTCCAACACAACAAGGTCCATAACCTTTGTAGGATAAACATTTATTTTGTTAGCAAATGATCCGGTTCACACTGGTGAAATAATCCAGTGTGTTTAAGGATATACCGTTTAAAGATGTACTATTTCTTTTTCAACGTTGATATTATAATTATATGTATTATTACTGGGGATTTTTTTTAATTTATTTGCTAAATGGTGCAACAGTGATGCTTAATAGCAAAAATTGTAATGTGAAGCAGACTTACTTGAGGATAAATCTAATGAACTCAAAGCACCATATTCCTAACAAACTGTGCACTATTAGTGCGAGAGGCCCAAAACTCAAACTGCTGAGTGCTAATCTTAATTCAACAAATAGTTGAGTGAAAATGAGATACCATTTCCACCTTCACTGCATTATAGGAATAATCCTAGTTTAATCATCAGATTTGAAATACTTCTTTTAAGGCTATTTTTGGTCCAACAGGATTGCCATCTGAATAGAGCAGAAATGGTTTTCAGACAGTTCTGACAGATTCTGGAAAACCAGTAGTGGAAATTTTGAGTAGTTCAGAGAACTGGAAAATACCACCTCTGATTGGCCCCGCCCCTTCTATTCTCTGCCTCCCGAGTCCCAGCTGATTGGCTGGGTCTTCTTTTGTTGCCCTGCAGAGGAGAACAGAGCTGGAAAGCAGGTTAGTTGGGTGGGGCCATGCGCACCAAGCCACAACCACCAAGCCCCACCATGCCCACCAAGCCATGCCCATATAACCAGTAGTAAAAAAAATTGAATACCACCACTGGAATAGAGAATTTTGGGAGAATAATCTAGGATTGTGGAGGGGTGGGTGGGTGGAAATGTAAAAGAAATTTTACACCATTCCAGCATTGTTTTGAAGAGTTTACAAACCTGCTAGAGCAGACTTCAAAGGGCAAGGCAAGGGAAAATAATTTTCCCAAAAAAGCAGGGATTGAAAGAAGCCTGGATTTATCTGCCTTACTCTACCACATGGTCTCTATCATATCTGACTGCACAGAGAGAAGATCCTTCAAACTCTTGCATGACATTTCAATTGAAGTTCCCACAATCCATCTGGTACCACCCTAAACCCAAAATGATATGATTGGTGCTCTTTAGAGATTTGAGTTTAATTAAGATGGAATATCATACAGAGTGAACCTCTCCATAATATTTATCTTACTACCTAGGATTTGTGAGCATATAAAGGCATTATATCTGCATACAATTTAACTGCCATAATTGCAGCGTTTTACCATTTTAAATCAGGAAGGCTTTAATGCATAATGTTTTCTTTTGTTGTAAAAATATTCCTCCAATAAGCTCAGCATCTTAGCCACAAATTCTCAGCCAGTGCTGAGAAATTTACAGTATCCAATTTTCCATGGCAATTATTTCCACAGAGCAGCAAACAAAACAAAACAAAACACAAAAACATAAACAAGGAAGCTAGGAGCACCTTTGTGTGGTGGTAGGTGAAGGGGATAACCTTTGTCTAATTCTAAATGGTGTGTCTCTCTATGTGTATTTGTGTATGCAGCTACTTTTACAATACAGACAGATTTAGTGGTTTGAATCCCTAGCACTGTGTAATGGAATGAGCTCCAGTTACTTGTCCCAGCTTCTGCCAACCTAGCAGTTGTAAAAATGCAAGTAGAAAAGTAGGGACAACTTTGATGGGAAGGTAACAGTGTTCTATGTGCCTTTGGCATTTAGTCATGCCAGCCACATGACCACAGAGATGTCTTTGGACAGCACTGGCTCTTTAGCTTTGTAACAGAGATGACCACCACCCCCTAGAGCTGGAAACGACTAGCACGTATGTGCGAGGGGAACCTTTGCCTTTACCTTAAAAATATTCCCCTGATTTTAAAGGGTTAAATTGCTCATAAATTAATTGACTGTTTGGTTCTGAAAAATTGAATCAGAAAGTTGAAAGATAGTGTAGGTGAATGAGGCTAACAAACTAAGAATTTGTTCTTGCACAGACATTTCAGCTTATATTGGACCTTATAATTATTTGCAAAATGTCTCCACTTTATGCATTTATCTAATTTGTATGACTGTCCACCTCTTTGACTCTGGCCAGCAAATAATCATAAACACACATATTTATAAAATAATATAAGAATTAGACAGCGAGTATTGTGGTCCCAATTGGCAAAAGAAAGCTCAGAACTATATTGGTTGGAAACATGTGGAAGAGTTCTTCATCCCAGAGTGGATAGACCATGGCTCAAATGATGGTGGTGATATCAATTAAAATGCACACAGCAGCCAAGAAGAAAGTTGCAGCCTATGCTTGTTAACATAACCAGAAGATGGGACCCTTCAAATACTTGGGCACATAACCAGGGGTGGGATTCTACTGGTTCTGTCCGGCTCTGTAGAACCGATAACTCTGAAGAGCAGCAAACATAGAACCAGTTTTATGTCTGCTGCTGTTTTGGCCCACCACCCGCCTGGGCTCTTACCTGACCTTTATTTCCTGCTTTTTCAACTTTAGCTGCTTTGCGCAGCACAACTGCAGTTGGAAAAGCAGGAAAAAAGTGCTTTTTCAACTGCTGCACATCTGCACGCAGCGCTGCTCAGCTGTACAGGCAGCAAGTAAATCACTGAACCAGTAGTTATACCGGTCAGATCCCACCCCTGTACATAACCTGTTTTTTAGGGCCTTACAAAAGTCCAGAATGATTGTGGCCATCCTTATCACTCAAGACAGGATATTTCATAGGGCAGGCACTATGGCAGACAAGACATGCTTCCTAAACCCTGAAGCTGGTATTCTCTGCTCAACAGAACCCAGAACCTGCCCATTCTGCCAGACTGGATTGAATGGTTGGAAACAACTGGGGGAAGACTGAACCAGTGTTCTTAGGCTTATTAGACTCACATTAAGTCTAATTTACTATTTCGATATTCCTTTTCCACAATTTGGAGATATGTTGATAGTTCTTTACAAAATCTCTTACTTAAATGGTGTCATGTTATCAGCAACTTCTCACTAAATCTGGATTTTTACTGTACAAATTAAAAACATAGGATATCAGGACAGACTGTTATGCTTCCCACTTGCCATTTATGTAACTCTTTGTTTATTCCTATTCTGTTTTTAACCAGTAAATATCCCATTAGGGAACATTTGGTTTTATCCCAGAATTGTTTATTTTGTTCAGTAACCTTATCAATTTTTTTTTTGAAAATTCTAAATCCAATGTGCTGTATTATTGAAGTTAGACATGTGTGCTGAGGGGATTAAAATATTTTTAAAGGTCAGCAAAAGATGTACCTAATTTTGTTTTAAAAAAAGGCTATGTTGATTGTCTGCAGCAAGGGATGTCTACTTTTTGCCTACTTTTCAGTTCTTTGGTAGAAAAGACTGTTGTATTCTGGAGGATGGGCATAATAACGGAGACGAGGCATCGAATAGTGACTCCAACTCTTTATTAGTGACTTCAGAACAGAGCGAAACAAGCCTGGCAGCAGCAGCTCCTTTTATAGAGCTGGCTGCTGTCAAAGCATCCAATGACAAAGGTTTAAGCTTGCCGCGCTTGGAGTGTCCAATCGTGGCAGCCCATTAGCTAGCCAATCGGATCAGCCCGGAGCGACCAATCACGACCCGCTGTTTACGGACCAATCAAGTATGCAGGATTACGAGCCTGCTGTGGATGGGCCAGTCAGGTTTGCAGCCTTACGAGCCTGCTAGTTCGGAACACCCCTCCCCTCTAGGTTCCGTCTCAGGGGTGGGGTGATGTATTCGTGCAGGTAGGCAGGTCTTCGCACCTGTCTACCTGATTTGCGTTGTTCAAAATGTCTTTGCTCGGATTCTGGTTCTGATGGACTGCTTGCTGGGTTTGGCTGTAGAGGTGACCTGGCTTCTACGCTGGGTATCCTTGGAGGTGATTCGGGGATACCTTCAACACTTCCTTCATTCCTGTTGTCTGGGTTCTCTGGACTTGCTGACCCTGTTCGGCTGCTGTTACCTGGAGAGATGACCATCTGCCAAGGTTCCTCTTCAGCTGGTGAATATGCTGGGCTTTGCTGTACTGGTTGTGGGGTTGTGTTTACTGAACCAGGTGTTAGTTCATTTTCAAAACCCTCGGTTTCCCTTCCCCCTCTGGTTTCGAGTTCAGGGTTTGTGAAGGGGGTTGTTGTCAACCTTGAGCACAGTTGGTCGATGTGGCGCTTCCACAGTCTCCCATCTGTGGTTTCTAACCGGTAGGAGCGGGGGCCCGTAATTTGTGTTATTTTGGCAGGGATCCACAATGGGTCACCTGTAAAGTTCTTTGCAAAAGCGGGGTCTCCTACCTTAAATGTGCGGTGTTTGCTGCTGGAACCCAGGGGCTTTTCCGGAGTGTAGGCAGGGTGTAGGCAGTCTAGATGCGATCTGAGTTTTCTGCCCATCAGGAGTTCGGCTGGGCTTTTATTTGTGGTGCTGTTTGGTGTAATATGCTGGAGGAGGAGCATCCTGGTGACTTTGTCGTGGATGTTTCCTTGTTCCATTTTGTGTAAAGTTTTTTTTTGTGAACTGAATCATTCGTTCAGCCCTGCCATTGGCCGCCAGGTGAGCAGGTGATGTCAAGGCGTGGCATATTCCCCGGTCTGCTAGGTATTGTTCAAACGCCAAGGCGGTAAATTGCGGGCCATTGTCGGAAACCAAGACATCTGGTAACCCGTGCGTTGCAAACAGTCTGTTCAATTTTTTGATGACCGCTTCTGTGGTGGTGGTCTTCATCTTGTTAACCTCGAGCCAGTTCGAGTAGGCGTCTACTGTTATCAGGAAAGTATGTCCTTTTGTAGGTCCCGCAAAATCGATGTGGATGCGGGACCATGGACCCCTGGGCATTTCCCATTCCGTTGGTGGTGCTTTTGGTGGGGCCGAACATGTTTCTTGGCATTTGCTACAGGTGGCAACCCAGGCTTCAATTTGTCTGTCCATACCTGGCCACCAGGCGTAGCTCCTTGCCAGTGCTTTCATTCGTACGATGCCCGGGTGTCCATCATGTAGCATTTTTAGGACTTTCTTTTGTAGTTTTTCTGGAATGACCACTCGGTCTCCCCACAACACGCACCCTTTTTGGGAGAAAAGTTCTGTTTGTCTGTTCTTGAAGGGTTTAAAAGTGTCGTTGGGTTCGATTTCTGGCCATCCCCTCTCCACCCAGCTGAGGACCCATGCCAAACAAGAGTCCTTTTTTGTTTCCAAGGCGATATCTTGTGCAGTTAGTGGAGGTGAGGGAAGCATCTCGATTTGTAGAGTGGATAGTGTAGGAGCTGGGTCATCTAGGAATTCAGGTAATGGAGAACGGCTTAAAGCGTCAGCATGGGGAATGGTTTTCCCTGGTCGATGTCTCAACTGGTAGTCGTAGGCGGCCAAGAACTCCGACCATCGTGTCATCCTTGGCGATAGAATGTGGGGAGTTGGTTTGTCCCCTGCCAAAATGCCAAGCAAGGGCTTGTGATATGTGATTATGGAAAAGGATCTTCCATACACGTATTCGTGGAACCTTTTAATCGCAGATACAATAGCGAGGGCTTCTTTATCTAATTGACTATAGTTTCTCTCAGTTTTAGACAAAGTTCTTGAAAAGAATGCAATAGGCGCCTCTGTACCGTTTGGTAGGACGTGGCTCAGGATGGCTCCTACCCCAAAAGGTGAGGCGTCACAAGTCACAGTCAATGGTAGTGTCTCGTTATATTGGATTAACACTGCATCTGATGTTAAAAGATTTTTTACTTGTTGGAAAGCCTGCTGTTCTCGACGTCCCCAAAACCAGGAAGCCTTCTTGTCAAGGAGCCTATGCTTAACCCCTGGGTTCAGCAACAGTCGCCTTCTGGGGTAGGAAGATGTTATAAAAGTTAATGAGTCCCAGGAAGGCTTGGAGGTCTGTTTTGTTCTTTGGTCTTGGGGCATTTTTAATGGCAGCCAATTTCTTTTCAGTAGGGTGAATTCCCTGTTTGTCAAGAAGGTAACCAAGAAATTCAACCCTCTCAGTGCATAACTGGCACTTTTCCTTCTTAACCTTGAGGCCTGCATCTTTGAACCTTTGTAGGACAGTTCTCAGGCGTTTTTCTAACTGACTTCTTGTAGGGGCGGCTATCAATACATCATCGAAGTAGGGCACAACCCCTTTTATACCCTGCAGCAACCTTTCCATCAAGCTTTGAAAAATGCCAGGTGCTACGCTTACTCCAAACTGGAGTCTATTACATTTGAACGCACCCCTGTGCGTGACTATAGTTTGGGCTTCTGCAGTTTCTGCGTCTACTGGCAGCTGTTGATACACTTGGGCCAGGTCAAGCTTCGCGAATACCTTTCTGCCCCCAAGCGAGTGAAGAAGGTGTTGGACCACGGGCACTGGATAGGTGCTCTGATGTAACGCGTGGTTTAGGGTGGCCTTGTAATCCCCACAGATTCTCAAGGATCCGTCAGGTTTTATGGGGGTTACAATTGGGGTCTCCCATCGGGCATGGTCTATGGGTTCTAACACACCTTGTGCTATTAATTTGTCCAATTGCTCGTCAATTTTTGGTTTGAGGGCAAAGGGAACTCGGCGTGACTTTAGGCGAATGGGTGCGATATCAGGGCAGAGATTAAACGATATGGGGGACCCCTTGTACTTGCCTAATTGCTCAGTGAAGACTTCTTGAAAGTCCCGGATGAGGGCCGCCTCCCAGTCTTCGTCTACAGTCTGGTTGATGCCTGCCATTTCGATTGCTAATGGCGTGAACCACTGCAACCCCAGTAAGCTGGGCCGGTCTCTGTCAACGATGGTGAGAGGTAGTATTGTGGTGTGGTCTTTAAATGAGACTTGGACGTGACTGGAACCAGCAACCGGGATTCGATTGCCCTGGTAGTCCTTTAATATAAGTCTCTGAGTGCTGAGATCCTGGCAGCGGATGTCAGGGATCAGCTGCTTGAGGGTTTTCCAGGAGACCATGGATAGGGAAGACCCGGAGTCGACTTCCATGATGCACGGTCGATTTTCAATGGTGACCTTTACTCGGATTTTTCTTGCGTCCAATGATGAAGCGTGGCCGATGGTGATGGTCTGATGAGCCTCTTCCCGTCTGGTTGCGCCAGCAAACATTCGGTTTCTGTTGAACTGGCTCCACTGGTTGTTTGGGCGGTCCCGGTTTGTTGGTGGTGCCTGATGCTTGCCGGAAACTATTTTCTTTCCTCTTGGGGCTGGATCCTTGTTTGTTCCTACACACTTTAGCAATGTGGCCCCTTTTATCACAGGAACGACAGATGGCGTCTAGGAACCTGCAGTCTGATCGTGGGTGGTTTCCCCCGCATCCGGCGCATTGGAAATTGGATTTATGACCTCACTGGTCTCGCTGCTCGCGCTCTGACCTGAATCTGTTGACTTCTTCCTCCTCACTTTCCGTTGAGGACTCGATGTCTTCATGGTGGGCGGCTGTTGTGTGTCTCTCTGAGGATATTGCTGTGTCGCTGGTGGGTTGGCGGTTGGCCCCATTCGCTCGGCGCATTCAGGCTGCTGACTTGCGGGTAGCTTCCGCTGCAGTGGCATCTGCTATGGCATCTGCGAGGGTGATGTCTCCCTTTGACATAATTTTGCCTTGGACAGTGGGGTCTCTTAGACCTAGGACAATCCGATCTCTCATGGCTTCTTCCAGATTTACGAAGCCACATAGTCCACCCAAATTTCTTAGGTCAGCTACAAAGTCCCCGATGTTCTCACCTTCCCGTTGGTCCCTCTGGTAAAATTCGTGTCTTCTAATGAGGGTTGGAACTGCTGGAGCGTAATGGGCTTGGAGGATGGGAGCAAGGGTATCCCAGTCCATCGTTTTGACTTCAGCCGGTTTTGCAAGTGCCTTTGCCATTCTGAAAACGGCGGGTCCGCAATGCGTTAGGAAAACCGCACGTTTCTTGCTAGGTGTAGCATCCTTCAGATTATTAGATTCCAGGAACATTTGAAACCTGTCCATATACAAGTCCCAATCTTCGCTGGCTGGGTCAAACGGGGCGGGTGGTATAGCGCTGCTGGCCATTCTGCCGATATCTGTGTGCCTTTAGCCACGTGCTCTGTCAATATTCTGCGACTGCTCAGTCAGCTCTATCGTCTCCGTATCCCATCCTCGTCGCCAGTGTTGTATTCTGGAGGATGGGCGTAATAACGGAGACGAGGCATCGAATAGTGACTCCAACTCTTTATTAGTGACTTCAGAACAGAGTGAAACAAGCCTGGCAGCAGCAGCTCCTTTTATAGAGCTGGCTGCTGTCAAAGCATCCAATTGCAAAGGTTTAAGCTTGCCGCGCTTGGAGCGTCCAATCGTGGCAGCCCGTTAGCTAGCCAATCGGATCAGCCCAGAGCGACCAATCACGACCCGCTGTTTACGGACCAATCAAGTATGCAGGATTACGAGCCTACTGTGGATGGGCCAGTCAGGTTTGCAGGCTTACGAGCCTGCTAGTTCGGAACAAAGACAATATAGGGATATGATGTTTGCAATTAATAAAAGAATCAACACATTCACTTTCACAAGATTCTTGTACATACTCTCTCTCTGTGTGTAAGATTTTTATTAAAACTTTTTTAATCAAAAGCTAATTAAATCAAGCTATTATAACAGAAAAAAGAGAGACAGCAAAAAATGTGCAAAAAAGAAAAAAAGTTGAAGAAAAATACAAAAGAAGGGGAAAAAAATATTCCCAAGTTTTTTGTGACTTAAATGTTTTTTTATATTTTTCCTAATGCATGTTTCTTAAAAGCAAATCACATTTTTTAAACTTTTTCAAATAATGATTTTTCTTCTGTTTTGACCTCAGTCAACTGCATTCAAGGGAAATGAAAAAAGTTCCCATTATCTGGCTGAATCTTTATGTATTACTCTGGAGAATAGGTGAAGAGCTAGATGGCTAGAAGAGGTTAAAATGTGTTTTCAAAATAGAAACTAGAAGAACTATGAACCAGTCAGTCTGTCATAATAATCTAGAAAGGCTATACAAGAGATAATAAAAAACAGATCTATGAGCATCACAAAAACAAGAAAATGATTTCTAGAAGTCAACAAGGATTTGTGACAAGTTTTGAAGACTAACCATATCCCATTTTTTCTAGTTATCTTGTCTAAAATAACTTCTTTTGTAGATTGTGGGAATATTCTAAATGTAATATACCTTGCTTTCAGACCATTTGAAAAAGCACCACCAGATAGTCTAATTACAAGCTACTTGAGTGTAGGATAGATGTCTTGACAAGAGGATACATAGGTGGCTCAAAAATTCATCAGAAAATCCTTATCAAGAGTTCCTCATTAAAGTGGAACAATATATAACATTTAGTCCTAGGTCCTATACCTTTAATATTCTTTATTAAGGATCTGGTTGATGAGGTAGATGGAATGCTTATCAGATATGCTGATAGCACTATTGTTGGGAAAGAAATAATTTTGGATGGACCAGAAATAATATTCTGAAAGGGTGGGCACATTAAATAATCAGAGCTTTCTTGGTGGTAACAACAATTTGACAATAGGCCCAAATACTCAAAGAAAAGAGAGAATCCCCTTCAAGCATCAATCTGTTGGGAATGTTTTAATTTAGATTGATGCCCTCAGCAGGGCTTGTCCTCAGTGAGGTAAATAGTTCCTTCCAGTTCTGTGACTCTGTTCATCAGCAATCTGGAAACTTCGTATAATTAAAGAATCAGTCCTTCTCTGTGGCATAATATTAGTTTTGGAACAAATCCCAATGTTTAAAGCCTCACTTCCTGCCCTCTGTTGTAGCATTTTTTCCTCCCTTGTTGTTTTTCAAGGCACATGGGATAAGAGCAGAAAGTTGGTTGTTTTTCTTCCTTTCCATGTTCCTTCTACCCAAGTTATAAATTCCACCAAATTTATCATCTTGTTATCTGTCAGGAGACTTCCTTGAGTATTTTTTTCCTCAGTTTGATAGAAATATTCTGTCTTGCTTTATCTTTTCTTTCCTATTCAGACATGTGCTTAAGAGATTTAGATTTCCCAAGGAGGCCACATTTCTTGATGTTACTAGTGTTGATGACAATAAGAAAGGTAATTAAATGCACACAGGCATCATGCAGATGGGAGGATACTGTTAACAGTGTGCTGTGGGAAAAATACTATCTCTTTCACATCATTCAACTGAAATAAGGGTTTTCTGAAATCAGAGCTGCTTCCTCTGTGCTGCTGAAGGATGAAAATTGCCATAATATGTGTCCACCTTTTCATCTTCCAAAGTATCTTGAAGGACTTATCATATTTTATTATGTATTTTTTTTCTTAAAAAATCCTTTCCGATACCAGAGGGCCAGAAAGAAATTTATAATAAGTCAAAACATAAGTCTCAATAACTACTCTTGGGTGGGAGAATATCATATTATTAGTAAGATATACAAACATTTACTGAAAATGCAAACAGAAGAGTAATGTTCAATATTGTATGATAAAATGGTCAAAAATTTGAATGTACTATTGGACAAATGGAAAAGTATGTGGACAAAAAGGATTGAAATTTTCAGTGAATTAAAATCAACATATTTTTATATATAAAATAATGTATCATTAATACCTGGCACTGCATAAATTGTCAAAAATTTATAAAGAAATTTCAAATATTTGTTGGAAATGTAAACAAATTGAGATAACAGTTTCTTATATTTGGCAGATTTGTAACTGTTAGATCTGGAGGAGTGGGCGCAATAACGGGTCTTCAACACGTCTCTAGTGGGGGCAGCTATCAAGACATCATCGAAATAAGGCACGACCCCTTTTATGCCTTGCAGCAATCGCTCCATCAGGCTTTGAAAGATGCCTGGTGCTACACTCACGCCGAACTGGAGCCTATTACATTTAAACGCACCTCTGTGCGTGACGATAGTCTGGGCCTCAGCAGTCTCTGCATCTACAGGTAGTTGCTGGTATGCCTGGGCTAGGTCCAATTTTGAAAAGATCTTTCCGCCGCCCAGGGAGTGAAGAAGATGTTGAACCACCGGTACAGGATAAGCGCTTTGCTGAAGCGCGTGGTTTAGGGTGGCTTGGTAATCCCCACAAATTCTTATCGATCCATCCGGTTTTATGGGTGTTACAAGCGGGGTTTCCCAACGGGCGTGATCGATCGGTTCTAACACCCCTTGGGCTATCAATTTGTCCAATTGTTCATCAATCTTTGGCTTGAGTGCAAAAGGCACTCGACGAGGCTTAAGGCATATGGGCGCAACATCAGGGCTGAGGCTAAACGATATGGGGGACCCCTTGTACTTGCCTAGCTTCTCTGTGAATACGTCCTGGAACTCCTGGACGAGGGCGGCTTCCCAGTCACTACTCCCAGTCTGGTGAATGCCGGCTAGTTCAATCCCCAATGGAGCGAACCACTGTAAGCCCAACAAACTGGGCCAGTCTCAATCGACGATGATAAGAGGCAGAGTTGCGGTGTGGTCTTTAAAGGAGACCTGGACGTGGTGGGACCCGGCAATGGGAATTTGGTTTCCCTGGTAGTCCCTTAATATGACTTTCTGGGTGCTGAGGTCTTGACGACGGATGTCAGGGATCAGCTGTTTGAAAGTCCTCCACGAGACCATTGATAGGGATGAACCCGAATCTACTTCCATTACGCATGGACGATTCTCAATGGTGACCCTCACTCGGATCTTCCTTGCATCCAAGGATGAGGCGTGACCGATGGTGATGGTTTGATGCGTCTCTTCTCGTCTAGCTGACGCAGCAGGCGCTCGATTTCTGTAGTGATAGTGGTTCCATTGGTGACTCAGGCGATCCCAGTTCACGGGCGGGCTGCCCGTAGCTTGGCGGGAGTTGTTATCTCTATGGATTGGACTTGACCCCCGCTTGCTCCTGCAGACCTTGGCGATATGGCCCCTCTTTCCACAGGAACGGCAGAGTGCGTCGAGGAATTTGCAATCAGCTCGCGGGTGATTTGCCCCACAACCGGCGCATTGACGCGAAGGTTTTTGGCTCCGCTGGTCTCGCTGGTTGCACTCTGACCGGAGTCGGTTGACCTCTTCTTCCTCACTATCCAATGGGGATTCGAGGTCTTCATGGTGCGCCGTTGTTGAGTGCTTTTCTGGGAAAGGCGAAGTATCATTGGCGAGTTGACGGAGCGGTGCGTTGGTGCGGCGCATTCGAGCGGCCGACTTCCTGGTTGCCTCTGCTGCAGTAGCGTCAGCGATGACATCTGCAAGATCGATGTCCCCTTTGGCCATGATCTTGCTCTGTGCCGTATGGTCATCTAATCCCAGAACTATGCGGTCTCACATAGCTTCTTCGAGGTTTGAAAAACCACAGAGTCCACCCAGGTTCCGGAGGTCAGCGATGAAGTCTCCAACGCTCTCGCCTTTCCGTTGGTCCCTCTGGTAAAATTCGTGTCTTCTGATGAGGGTTGGCACCGCGGGTGCATAATGGGCCCGAAGAATAGGAGCGAGGGTATCCCAATCCATTGACTTAACCTCTGCAGGCTTTGCAGGTGCCTTAGCCATTTTGAAAATGGCAGGCCCGCAATGGGTCAGGAAGACTGCTCGTTTCTTGCCAGGCGAAGCGTCCTTCAGGTTGTTGGTCTCCAAAAACATCTGGAACCTGTCCATATACGAGTCCCAGTCTTCGTTAGCCGGGTCAAATGGAGCGGGTGGTATGGCGCCGCTGGCCATCTTGCCGTTGTTGACGCTCTTTCAGCCACGTGCTCTGTTCGGTGCACAGCGAGTGCTCAGTTGGCTCTATTGTCTCCGCATCCCACCTTCGTCGCCTGTGTTAGATCTGGAGGAGTGGGCGCAATAACGGAGACAAGGCATTGGGTAGTGACTCAACTCTTTAATAGTGACTTCAGAACAGAGCAAAACACTTGGGCAGCAGCAGCTCTTTTATAGAGCTGGCTGCTGCCACAATAACCAATGGGAACGAGTTTAACCGCACTTAGTCTTCCAATCAGGGATGGCCACTGTCAGCCAATCAGGTTAGCCGAAGGCAGCCAATCATGATCGCTTACTTGCGGACCAATCAGAACTGCAGGTTTACGAGCCTGCAGTTGGAGCGGAGCTCGAAGAGTTTTTAATAATGAGTTTATTTAGTTAGTTCGTAACAGTAACAAAGCTAGAAAATATTGGAATGAAGTATGTATTTTGATGCAGAATATTTTAAAAATAAATGTACAATTGAAACCAGAAGCATTTGTTTTGGGCTTAATGGAGAAACAAATTGAAACATCTTGTGGAACTTTTCTTTTATATGTGAAAACAGCAACAAGTCTGACTCAAAAGTTGGAAGGACTTAGACATTTTTACATTTCTTATTCGTAGAAATGGGAGAATAGATGGCAAAACTTGTAGAATCTTTTTCTTCTTTCTTTATCTCTTCTTTTTATTTCATGTTTTTTTCTTTCCTGAGCTTTTTATTCAAAATATTCCTTTTTGTCTGTTTAACTTTTTAGTGTGTGTGTGTGTGTGTGTGTGTGTGTGTGTGTGTGTGTACAGTACACACACACCTTCATACCAATGGTGGGATTCAATTTTGTTTACTACCGGTTCTGTGGGCATGGCTTGGTGGGCTGGCTTAGTGGGCGTGGCTTGGTGCACATGGCTGGGTGGGCATGGCAGGGGAAGGATAGTGTAAAATCTCCATTCCCACCCACTTCAGGGGAAGGTTACTGCAAAATCCCCATTCCCTCCCCACTCCTGGGGGAAGGTCACTGCAAAATCCCATTCCCTCCCCACCCCACTAACATGCTTTCCAGCTCTGTTCTCCTGTGCAGGGCAACAAAAGAAGACCCAGCCAATCATCTGGGACTCGGGAGGCAGAGAATAGATGGGGCAGGGCCAGTCAGAGGTGGTATTTGCCGGTTCTCCGAACGACTCAAAATTTCCAGAACTGGTCAGAACCTGCTGAATACCACCTCTGCTTCATACCTCTAATTTGGTAAAGTAAAAATCAACTCTACCTTGATTTGAGCTCATTCCCTGTTCTCTATATGCTGACATCCATGCAATTTTCTTCGCAATATGTTTACCACTACCTTATGAAATTATCAGTCTAGCCTACTCCCATGAAATTTCCTTGTGGTCCCCAAGTCCAAAATACGTCCAAATCTGAATGGTCCACCATCTGCCACAACCAGTGGTGCAGCACAATCCAGAAATGACTTTATTAACATTTTATTCCTTATTTGCTCGAACGGACATTCAGCAGCTATAATTTGGTTCTGTTGGTTCACATTCTGGACACTATAATGACACCATGACAATATTCCTCTTTCTTTTACAAGAAATCTTGGCATGAATATTTTAAGCTATTTCCATTATCTGTCTTTTCAATAGTATTTTTTTAAAAAAATATACAATTAAATACACACACACACACACACACACACACACACACACACAATTAAAAGATAACTAAAAAGAAGAATGAATGAAAAGTAGAAAATTAAGAATATATTAAAGAAAAGAAACATACAAAGAAATGATTTCCCCATTCATCCTAAAAAAAGTATAAACAATTTTAGTAATTTATTAATTTCTCTTAAAATAAAACAAAATATCTCATCTTCCTATATCTTACCTGTAAACAAATCTTTAAAGTGAAGGAGATTCTCTGATTAAGCAGCCCATCCTCTCATCATAAAGAGCCCCCCTCCCACATCACAGAAAGAAGCATATAGTAGTTAGCCTCAGTAGCATCCCATAATATCACAGTGAAGAAGGAGAATAACATTGAAGAAAAAATGTTAAAGTAAATTGTCTTTCTCGGATTTCACTCGGAATAAAACCTCGCTTTCTGGAGTCCAATTTCTTTTCAGGCACAGAAGAAAGTAATTGGTGCAGGCTTGATCTACTAAAAATGCAAAGTGGGCAGAGAAATAGCCAGCACAACCCTCATCATGCTAACTAAGTGTATCTACTCAGCCTTGAGGGAAAAAAATATCTCGGTTTGAAATGCTCAGCACCTCAGGAATGCATGATGCAGTATGACTACAGTCTTCCCTCTTTGTCCTGGATGACTTTCAAAACTATTATGTAGATAGAGGCATTTAAAAAAATGCAGGCAAGATGAAAGTAAGGGAAAATATACCTGATGGCTTGTTTGGTGTTCTGAAGAACATTTTTCCCTTTAAAAGGAAAAAAAGAAAAGTACTAGTTTTGCTGCTTCAGTGCAAGTTCTCTACAATATGTGACTAATAGGTTTTAGTCTTTCTAAAGCCTAAATGATATTTGAGGCATATAGGTTCTGTGCTTCAGAGTTTATATTTTATGTTTTATTATGAGCTACATTGAATGCCTTCAAAGATGTGCTGTATATTACAATAGCAATGAAAGCAGTAAAGAAACCCCATTTTCCAAGGCTTTAGTCATATCCTTTACCCATCCATAGATCATCCCTTTGGCCAAAACTGTCCTTTCAGAAAAATCACATGGACTGGATTTTACAGAATAGTAAAAACAGTGTGAAACACTTAGTATGTTTTAAAAATCACTCTTCTGGGAAAAAATGTTGTCATAATACAGTTACAGCTAATTGACCATTGCACATAAGATGGATATATTGGATTCTATATGGCTTTAAAAGAATAAAAATGCATTATTATGGTTATATCACACCTTTGTGACTCTTTAGTTATTTTCCAGAAGTAGCCAGACATTTTATCTTTTTGTGGCATCATGGGGCATTGTAAGAAAATAAGGCAGTGGTGCTTCTGTATTTTCAGATTCCCTTCATCACACTGTGTAACTGATTGTTTTACTTGACGAAACTCTTATCTGATATCAACACTTAAAAAATGTGCTGCCATGAACGTTTGGTGGATTTTATTAAATGTATCCAGTGACAAATTGTACACTTGAAAAATGCCATAGAAAAAGATTTATGTAGAAGCTGGAGGGCTCTGATACTTTTTCCATCAGCAGAGGGGTAACGACTGTGGTTTGAAAGGATATCTTTTGCTTTTCTTGTTCTGTGGCAAGTAAAACATTGTATATATTGCAGGTACTTGAGATAAGAGCAAGATATATATTGCAGATTATCTATCTATCTATCTATCTATCTATCTATCTATCTATCTATCTATCTATCTATCTATCTATCTATCTAAATATTGGAAATTATCAGGTGCAAAAGATCAGGTCCAC
Source organism: Notechis scutatus (assembly GCF_049901735.1). Lineage (NCBI taxonomy): Eukaryota > Metazoa > Chordata > Lepidosauria > Squamata > Elapidae > Notechis > Notechis scutatus. Next base: position 130,117,023 of record NC_142011.1, on the reverse strand, counting down.
ATGTGAAGGTACAAGTAAATTGATTTATTGCTAAACAACCTAGGTACAGGAACCTTCTCAAATAATTAACAGATTAGCAGAGTTGGAAGGGACCTTTTAGGTCATTTAGTCCAACTCCCCCACCCAAGCAGGAGATCTTATACCATTTCTGACAAATGGCAATCCAGTGTCTTCTTTAAAGCTTCCAGTGATGAAGCTCCCACAATTTCTGAAGGCAAGCTGTTCCATGGGTTGATTGTTCTCACTGTTAGAAATTTTCTCTTTATTTCTAGGTTGAATCTATCCTTGTTTGGTTTCCATCCATTATTCCTTGTCTGGCCTATAGGTGCTTTGGAAAATAGCTTGACCCTTTCCTCTCTGTGACAACCCCTCAAATATTGGAGCACTGCTATCATGTCTCCCCTGATCCTTCTCTTCACTAGACTAGCCCTGCCGAGTACTTGCAACCGTTCATCATATATTTTAGCCTTCAGTCATCCTGATTGCTCCTCTCTGTACTTTTTCTAGAGTCTCAACATATTTTTATAGTGTGGTGACCAAAACTGGATGCAGTATTCTAGGTGTGGTCATACTAAAGCTTTATAGAGTGGTATTAGTACTTCACTTGATCTTGATTGTATCTCTTTGCTAATGCAATTTAGCATTGCGTGGCTTTTTTGGTTACCACCACACACACACCAAATAATGATTAGCACTTGCTTGGAGTTAGATAAAAGTTCAAGGAATTCAAAGGGAGTTAGTCTGCTTGTCATCATATAGGAACTCCAGGCTGATCCCTCTTTTAACTCCACTCCCAGGTTCTGCCACTTCTTCTACATAAACCAGGTCACCTTTCCAAAATGAAATACTAGCAGGTCCTATATTAAAGTACCTATATTCATAAACTGAATATAAGCCCTTAACCTTAAGGAAGAGGAGTGGGGGTAGCTAAGTGTTCTGCAAAACACCTTTTTTTTCCTGGGAAAATGCAAACATGAAAATAATTTTCAGCCTAATTCCACTTTTTTCAAAATAACTCTACTTCCTTTTTTATGCTTGTGCTAAGTTCTTGTTCATTTAAGGTGATTTAACCAGAGGCACTCTTCATTTTTGTTCTTCTTCTTCTTCTTCTATTTTTACCTGAACTGCAAGAAAGAGTCTTGTTTTAAACTAGCCAATAACTCCCCTAGCTACAAATGGTTATGAAGGGAGCCATAAACCACTCTCGTTAATGAATACTTTTCCTCCTCCAGATGTAATGAAGGGGGTCAAAAATAGAAGGGAGGTGGTATCCAAGTTACCTGCAGGTGCTTGTTCATGGGGATGTGCATGTATGGTTTTGTGATGTTTGCAGTGTAATGTTTCACTGGGATATGTTCTTCCAGCCAGGCAGCCAATTTTTAACTTCTTTTCAAAGTCATAATTCCAATGAAGCTTGAGATAACTGTCCAAAAGCAAAAAGTTTTTTTAAAAGCACACATAGACTAGAGATAGATAAATAAGGATTGGTTCATCTTATTTGCTTACCGTTCTTTTTGTACCTCATTCCTAGGATTATTTCTGGTTGCTTTATTTTAAATATATATATATCTTGGTTGTATTTTAGCTGATTTTGAATTATGCGATTAACACTCATAACAGAGATGGTATTCAGCAGGTTCTGACCAGTTCTGGGGAACCAGTAGTGGAAATTTTGAGTAGTTCAGAGAACCGGCAAATACTACTTCTGAGTGGTCCCATCCCCATCTATTTTCTGCCTCCTGAATCCCAGCTGATCAGCTGGGTCGTCTTTTGTTGTCCTTCACAGGAGAATGGAGCTGGAAAGAAGGTTAGTGAGGTGGGGAGGGAATGGGATTTTGCAGTTCCCCTGCCATGCCCACTAAGCCACGCCCACAGAACCAGTAGTAAAAAAAAAATTGAATCCCACCATTGACTCATATCCACTCCCTTAATAGATCTCTCCATCTCTCTGCCTATAGTTTCCTATCTGACCAAATTTTCTGAAGCAAAAAGGGGGAAAAATCAGTTTTTTCATGATGTCTCCCTTTAGGTTTAAATTGAAGCAGGGAGGCTATAGAGATTATGCTACAATTACAGAAAGGACATTCAGCGACATGTCTTAGCCACTTTGTAGATCAGGTGAATATCGGTTCCCCACATTTAACTCCTTTAAATTACACTGTTATGTTCTTTGAAGGGTAAGTGGGAACAACTTCCCACCAAACTAAAGTAGATTGGTTGTGGGACATTAGATGGAACATGATTTATTCACAGTAAGGCACTAGCCCTGTTATTAACTAAGTTACTCTGGTCATTTCTTCATTGCTGGAGACCAACTTTTTTACAGTGAGAAGGAGGACACAAATAATTTGAAGAAAAAAAACAAAGCCACTTGCACGTGGCACACTCTTGCGCACAGCACACTCTTGCATGTGGCACACTCTTGCGCGCAGCACACTCTTGCGCATGGTGCACTCTTGCGTGCGTCACACTCTTTCAAAACAAATTCTCCTGTGTAGAGAGCAGGCATCTCATAATTGCGTCTCGCCGCTCTGTACCGAGCCTTGATGAATTGTCATGTCAAATACAAATATGTCACATCACACACAATGGATCGGATCGGATCGGCATCGATCAAATATGGAGATTTACATCTGTAAATCTCCGTATTTGATCGATGCTGGAGGACATGTAGGAGGACACTTTTCAAGAGAGGACAGAACTTACAAAAGAAGGACTGTCCTCCCTAAAGGAGGACAGTTGATCACCTTACTGGAGAAGCTAGTGGTAGCAAAGAACTGACTGTAGGAACCCATTGCAAAGTTGCAATCTCAGAATATTTATTCCTGAAAAGTTCTGCTAGCTTTTACTTCACATTATGATTGAGGATAAGGGCATAAGAATCATTTTGTTTTTTAAGCATTTACTCCCTCTTTTCTTGTCTTAGTTAATAGCATGAACTTGAAACCACATTTTTTTTGTATTGCTTAGCTCAGCTCAGTAGTCATTGAACTGGAGAAAGCTGCTGTAAAATGCAGTGGAATTAAATGAATTTAAAAGTTAGACTTTTCTGTAAATTGTTTGTTGGTAAGTTGTGTTAATATATGTGTTGGCAAAACCTTATTTTTCAGAGCTTTGGATTTTTTTTTCATGTTTTCAGGTGTACACAAAATACTCACTATATGTCTCAGATGTCCCCCTTTTGCCAAATAGCTTCTGCACATAATCCATTCTCATAACCTTCCCCTGGAGTGGAAAGAGTTTCACAAATGGATGTGCATTGAAGTGGTCAATTGATGCATTTATGTTGACAGTGAATGGACACAAATGTCTATGCAATATTGCTGTTTATGCATCCATCTCACTTCCATTTTGCTGCCTTGTTTTGATATCTAAGTATATGCACATCTTGAGAAGGGTTTAAAGGCTACTTTCCTTTAAAAAAATCTTGCTTTCTGGTTATTAATGTTCTCCACATCTTGATGGCACTCGTATTTCATTAGAGTATCCAGGTACAAATTGCACAAATGCACAGAGAGAAAAACACACAACCACCCTCCTTTCTACAAAGTGAAATGTATATAAGAAAAGACTAGGAAAGGTCATTCTTGTCAGATTGAATTTTTATATACTGTCAGTCTTTGGGTTTAGAATAATTTATGTACATCAGTGTAAGAGAAATATTTATATCCAAAAATCAAACTTGACAGATTACTGCAGTACCTACCCTATATAAAGAACCTTGGGAAGAAAATAAAGGTTTTGAAGGTTTAATATACCAAGTCAAGTGTATACTTGCTCAGAAATACAGGGAAAGGGTTGTAATATTCAAATCTGGAGGAACAAGAAAAGTGCTGCAATATAAATAATTGGATACCTATTCTCTGACCTCTACTGAAATTCCCAGAGTAGAAGAAGATGCAAACACATACTTTTTGTTTTAGAAAACAAATAGGATTCTCTGTTGTTTTTACCTTGAATAGTGGCATCCTTTGTAATAGCAATTAAATAGATTTTCATCTTCCCTACTTTGATATAATCTTTTGGTCATAGTAGCCCAGGAATATGTTATTAGGATTGCATTTTAAACCAAAGTTAGGCAAGTTGAGCAATACTGTCCATACTGAAGTCAATGCTAAATTGACAAAACTGATCATCTTACCCCTCACCCCACCCCCAACCCCTGCTCATGCACATACACACCCTTAGGCCTCACTTTTCTTTTTCTTTCTGTCCCAAAAGTAGATTCTTTGGTCTTTCTAGAAGTCTGCATTAATCACCTGCAAAGGACTTTTCAAATAATACTAAACCTCTTATGCAAGGCCAAAAGTTGCTGGTGTCCCACCTGTGTCATATATTGAACTCATTTTTTAAAGACTGCTGCTTTGTGATGAGGTTATTAGCATCCTGGAGACAATTTAAGGCTTTGCAAAAGAGAACATACAAAAAAAAAACCTTGTTTGAGAAGAATTTTCTTCTAACCACGCATACTTAATGACTACAGATATTATTATTGGCATAAGAAGGGCTATGCCAAGAGGGGAGGGAAAGGAATAGAATAGTAGAAGATGTAATAGACTTTCTAGAACTCTGAAAAAAGAGCACATTTTAATGTAATTATTCGTCAAGGATTAGGTTATTAATGATAGTTGCTGATACAATGTCAAGGATTCCTAGTTGTCCACAGGAAGGGAACATCTTTTTTTGCCATATCATGATGCAAGTATGCAAAAGCAGAATTTGCATTACAATACCAAGATGCACATTTTGTATTTAGTCAACATTGTAGTTAGGAAAAGATCTATGTATGATAAATTCCCAAACAGGCTGAAGGCAATATATACAAAAACAAAAGGGGAAAACCAATAAAAACATTCTAACCCACATAGCATATGAACAAAACAGATGCATGCAAAATAAAATTAAGAATCATCGTAATGAAATTACAGTTGTATTTATTTTTTTTAATTTGGAAGGGCCTTCAAGCAGAATATAAATTTTTACTAAAACAGGGTATCAAGATGAAATTTCATGTAAACAACTTCCTACTGTTAATTAATGCTGCAAGAGTTTGCATAGCCTTCCTTCTGGTTCCATCATAATTCTAGAATTGGGATTAGTGTCAATGCTATCGTATTTACCTGTCCACAATTTAAACTCCCCTGGAAATAGAACACTATTTTTCTCTTTGTTTTCCTATACATATGAAATTATTTATTTGAACCAGTATGGAAGGGAGAGAGGGAGGGAGGAAGGAAGGAAGAAAGTCATTTTTAGATTGAAGATCATAGCATGCATAGACTCAGACAAAACTGGATTTTGGTTGTGTTTGTGGAATACAAATCACAATTTGCCAACACTGTCCATTATGTTCCTTACTTACTTAACATGGCATTTGCATATGGTATGGTACCATTAGGGCTAGTAACTAAGTTTACATGTGATTTGCCTTCTTTAACAAAAGTTTTGTTAAAGCCTAAACTAATCAAAGCTCCAATGACTAATGGAAGTCAATAGGTTTGAGTGCATCTAATGACATCCATTGCATATAGAAGACTGCAACTTGGAAGGTTAGACAAGTAAGTCATGAAGTACATGATCATAAAAAGTATGATTCATATCTGAATGAAGGAATCTGTTTGTGAGGGCTGAAGGTAATGAAATAGGAAATGAAATGTATCATTTGAAGAATAGAATCAAAATAAATGCCCTAAAAATTAGTTTTCAATTCAAATGAAGAATCATAAGACTGAACCTTGTAGATGGTGTAACTGGGGAAATATTAAAAGTCAGATGTAATTTGATTATGGTGAGCATCAAATCTATGTTTTCCCAGAATTTTAGTAAGAAAACATGAGGCCTGGGACATGGCTTACAAAATGTTTCCAGACTTCTATTGTTCTTAATATTTATTTTTAGTTCAGAGTGCTCGATCTCTAAAATGTAATCTATATACAATTAATTTAGCATACAACATTAAATCATTAGTTTAGCAATCTAATAACATTTATCTGACATTGACTGCTCTCAAAAATACAAAACAAAATAGAAAACATCCTAAACATGATTGGATCTAGTTAATACTTGGATGATGAACACCAAAATATCCGAGGCTTATAGATCAAATGGGGAAACTGGAAATAAATTGGGAAAAAGTCAGTAGCAATCATCTTCCATATTGTTGTTAGGATCATTTCATGGGTATATCTGAGTTACCAGAAGTCAAGCTGGACTAAAGAGTTTTTATCAAATTCAAATTCAAACCTTTATTGTCAATGCACAACATATGCACAATGAGATTGGATGAGCCTCCCTTAGTGCACCCCCCCCCAACACAGAATATATCTCAACTCATAAGTGAAAGAAAATCCTAACCCAGTGGATCCGTGGTGGGATTCAATTTTTTTTACTACTGGTTCTATGGGTGTGGCTTGGTGGGCATGGTGTGGCTTGGTGGGTGTGGCAGGGGAAGCATACTGCAAAATCCCCATTCCCTCCCCACCCCACTAACCTGCTTTCCAGCTCCATTCTCCTGTGCAGAGCAACAAAAAAAAGACTCAGCCAATCATCTGGGACTCAAAAGGCAGAGAATAGATGGGGGTTGGGCCAGTGAGAGGTGATGTTTGCCAGTTCTCCTAACTACTCAAAATTTCCACTACTGGTTCTCCAGAACTGGTCAGAACCTCCTGAATACCACCTCTGCAGTGGATCATACTAACAGACAATCCTATATACATATATGTGGTTAACATTATATTATATTGCACCAGTATAGACATATTGCAAGTTGTGCTGGCCCTGCAAGTCTATCATACTAAATAGTTGTGGTATTATGTTGCTTTCAGAAGTCTGACAGCCCAAGGATAAAATCAATTTTTCAGACTGTTCCTTCGACTGGCTGTGCTTCTGTATCTCCTGCCTGATGGTAGAAGAGTGCTGACCTGGCTTGGATTTTCCTCACCCTGCTAAGACATTGAGTCCTAGCAATTTCATCTAGTGAGGTCAGGGGACAGCCCATATTTTTTTGTGTGCTGTACTCATCATCGTTTCTGTCTTTCTGCCTGTGGCTGTCAAGCCAGCATACCATACTATAATGCAATATGTGAGGAGGCTTTCTATCATAGACCAGTAGAAGGAGGTCATCAGTCATTGTTCCATCTTGTTTTTCTGCAAGACCCTATTTTTATCTTTTTTTTAAAAAAGATTTTGTTATATTTTTACCAGGGAAAATGCTGAAAAAAACCCTGTACATTATAATTTGTGCAATTTTGTTGTTTTAGATGAAAAATATTGATACATCTGACCAGTTAAAATATGATTTATTTGGATGAATCATTTTCCATGTGAAATGGAACAGTGCTCCTTTTTATTGATATTTACTAAATGATGTGGTCGTTTTAATAACCTGTGCTATATTTTGCTAGCATTACAAGAACTACCATTAAATGAAATGTAGACTTTTTGGTTTTTTAAAAAAAATTCTTACTAATAATAAATATTATCCCCATAATCATTTAATCTTTTCTCACTTTTTTCTACAATAACACTGGAATTTCAAAGATGTGCCATTGCTTTAACATTAATAATTTTAATATAAAAGAAATGTCTCATTATCTTGACACTCTTTTTTTATTTTGCTTTGTTTTAATAACATGAGGGATTCTCAACAAATTGATTTGGGCAGATAATTCTGAACTACAGATTGTATGGTAGGTAACTACAAAATCATGGTGGATCTGTCCCAGTAATAATATATAGTATACTACTCTATTAATTGAATTAATTATTTCAGGATTTCCAAAACACAGGACCACAGTACATTGGTGGTGGGCTGTTGGAGACCACAATTTTGGTGTAGCATGTTCATGCATAGTTTGTCTTACACTAACCCCAGAATCAGTTATTATAGGACACTTGATGCTTTACATGTACAAGGTTCATGGCCCATCTAGTCCTACACATACCCAAGGTAAATGCCCGATATCTACAGTTGCATTCTTTGGCCTCCTATATTGAGGTATGGAGGTAAAGAAAAAAAAAGATGTTGTTCCAAAAGAAATTGCTGTTACCAGAAGATAAGTTGCAGGCAGTGGTGCGATTCAACCAGTGTAACAACAGGTTCGGTGAGTGCGCACATACTAAACATGCACTTTGCGTGCATGCTCTACATTTAAAAATGCCCATTTTCATCTCCATTACTCATTTTCTACTGCAGCCCCAGTAACTAAAACAGCTGAAGCATGGCAATTAGCTGTGCTAAAAACCCAGGAAATAAAGCACAAGAAAGAGCAGTGGGGGTGGGGGGGTTGCTCACTGGAACTACCAGTTCGCCTGAACTGGTCCAAATTGGTAGATTCCCAGCACTGGTTGCAGGTAATGTTAGTTGTTTTCAGGGGTGGGATTCGGCTGGTTCACACCTATTCACTAGAAATGGTTGTTAACTTTCTAAGCAGTTCGGAGAACCAGTTGTTAGAAGAAATCTCCTTTTGTTTTTTTTCCACTTTACAGGCCCAATCCTGTAAGGAAAACATTCCTTACATTCTGGTGTTGTTGCTTACAAAAACTGCCTCTCCGTTAACCTTTGTTACATTCTTGGCAGGACTAGACTTCCTGTCTCCGGAGCTTCTCTTGAGGTTTTTTGTTCCTCCTTTGCTGGTATTTTGCTTGTGTGGAGCCTGAAATTGACATATGTGTAGCCATTTCACTTGGCTTGATTTTCTTAAAGGGGAAGGGTTGTTTTAAGCTTTTTACACTGCTGTTGGGAGGAAATACTCCCCTGTTGGAGTTAACACTTTGAAGAATTGAATAAAAAAGCAGAGCTGCCGGAAAGAAGCTTTTAATGACAAGGAAGCAAGATGAGTGACATTCGGCAAGGCTTCTTGGCTAGCTAGAAAGATTGACATTCAAATGTGAGTTTACATAATCTTTCTGAGTTTTGGTCTAAAACTGTTTTTTGGTGAAATTTAATTCTGTGCTTGGTGACGTGTTTATTCAGTGTTTATTGATGGGATAATTTCCCCTATTCAGCTTTATTTGGAAGGAAAAAGCTTGATCTCTGTTCCTAAAAAGAAACTGGGTTGAGAAATCTGGCTAGTTCCTGTGTCTATTTGTTCTGGTAATTGGTTTAACAAGGAACAGCTACTGTTGTGATTTAATTATTTCTATTGTGTTTGAATTTTTTTCCTGCCTCATGGTTTCTTTTTCTATCTGGGGAGGGGGTCTTCCTTCACTGCTTTAGTGATATCTGGCACTGTCCTTTTGGGATGTACTTCCAAGAGGCAGGATGCAAGCTTGGCACTGATTTTTTACTGCCTTTCTGGGGGGGCATGTGACCTTTCCTTAAATCTGGATGATTTCCTTAGGATATCTTGTGAGGTGAGTGAGACCAGCTGGTACTTTAAACGGTGCAAATGGATCTAAGGATTGCTTCTCCTGGGTGTGCTCTTTCTGGAGAGCTTAAATGACCTCTCTGCTAAAGGGTTTCACTTTATGAGCAAGAGTTGGCTGCTGATAATTATCATTGCATTTTAACTATTTTAATTCCTCAAGATAATTTAGGCTTGCAAGTATTTTTAATCTAATGATTGGTATTTAGGGCAGCTTTTTGGAAGCAAATAAGCTTTTTGTATTTTTGTACAGGTAATCCTTGACTTACAGCAGTTCATTTAGTGACCATTCAAAGTTACAATGGCACTGAAAAAGTGACTTATGACCGTTTTCCACACTTATGACCGTTGCAGCATCCCCACAGTCACAAGAGGCCAGGCAAGGAGAAGCACCCTCAATATGAGTGATGTCAAATTGGCCACGCCCATCCAGTCATATGAACACCAAGCCATATGCCCACCAACTAAGCCACACCCACAGAACTGATTGTTAAAAAGTTTGAATCCCACCCTTGGTTGTTTTCCTCTCCTCCTCCTCCTTCTTCTCCTCCTCCTCCTCTTCTTCCTCCTCCTCCTCCTCCCCCTCATTGCTACAACAACAACAAAGAATGGTTAATTTGCTGTTTGCTCTTGGGTACCATAGAATTCTGCAAGAAGGACAAGCCCTTAAGGTTTTCTTCAGTCCTTTAGCATACACTTTTAAAAGAGAAAGGAAAGCTAGGCATACTGAGCCTTTGGGAAGTGTCCTTGATATACCTTCTTAAAGGCATGTTTGCATCATGCTTTCCATTACAAGGACATGTTTGTATTGCCACAGATACATTCTACCTCCCTTCAGTTAACAGATTCTTTAATGGATAGAGTAATTACTGTGCACATTAATTCTATTTGGGAGAAATCATACAAATTATTTATCATTTAAAGGGGAACCACACTGCAAAAATTGAGAATCCCTGCTTTCCTGGTATTACTGTAGTAGGATACTACAAAATTATGAATATGAGCACACAGAGAGGGAAAAATTGCCCTATCTGGTTTTAATTTGTTTTGCCTTATGCACTCCAGGTGTCTATCTGTATTACCTGTTCTCATGTATAAAACTCTGAACAACTCAAGTCAAATTCATCCTCATTCTTCTGGATGAAGTGAACTCAGCAGATAACAGTAACTTGCTGAACTTGACTGATCTTCCAGAAATTAAGCAGCATTGAACTGAGTATTTGGATGAGAGACCACCCCAAAAAATCCCAGAAGTTTAGGTTAGACTAAAAGATGATACTGGTAAATAGATCCAGATTGTTGCCAAGAAACTTACATAGTGGATGTGTCCAAGAAGGAGTCAATTCTGACTCAAGAAAGTCTTTGTTTTTACCCACAAAGCTAACACAAGGTTTTTGGCCCTTGATGTAGTGTTTAGATATAGTTTCATACCATTTTCAAATTGTGCTTTTATTTGTGCATAGTCAAACCAAGTCAGATTTATACCTTTTGTACTTAAATGTACTCTAGCCTTAAATATAGATTTACCATTTTATCTACCTATCTTCTTGGAAGAAAATGAAAAACACTACCTTCTCAAAGACAAGAGTTTGTATGTTCTGTCTGGTGTCTCTCTGTGTGTGTCTGTGTACTTGTTGAGCAAGAATACAAATGAAGAAGTCATGGAAAAAGAATGAATTCTGAAAAAGTAGAAGTGTATAAATCCATCAGATGTCTATGAAGATTCTCAGTCATCCAGGTCATAGTTGTCTCAAAGCTGTTTTTTTTTTAAAGGCAACTGGACAGGTGACCCCAAGTAGCCTCAACAGCTCTCAGAGAGTGTTAAGACCATACGACTACAAAATAACACAATCCTTCCATTTTCTCTTGCATACTGTCAGAACCTATCCTTCCACCACCCCCACCATCTATTCTCAACTGTTGGTAACTGTCCTTCAGTCTCCCTGACCATCCAGTACAACTGATGAAGCTTCCTGGATGGGAAGCAAAGTATCTTTTTCTTCTTTGTTGTCAAAAAATCAGTCCAGTTGCCTTTCTTTTAAAAAAAGAAAAAACATATTCGAGATAAATCCATCAGATATTCTTCAATCAATGGAAAGGGTCAGTAGATAATTAGGGAAGTGGGAAAGTCATATTTTGAGTGTTATACAGTAGTTATGCATATGTAATAGAAATTATGTCTAAAGCCAGTTGGTGGAGTGGTTAAGACATCTGGCTAAAAATTAGGGAACCATGAGTTCTATTCCTGCCTAAACCACAAAGCAACCTAGGTGACCTTGGCCTAGTCACTCTATCTCTCAGCCCTAGAAAGGAGACAATGTCAAACCATTTCCAACAATCCTTTCCAATAAAATTGCTGCAGAAATCTTTTTCAGGCAGTTGCAAGCAGTAAAAACAAACTGACTTAAAGGAAACCCCCAACCACCCCAGATATACAAAGGAAACCCTCAACCCCACTATACATTTGTATTAAGAAATTACATCTGTATCCTTTTTTATGAAATAAATCCCCCTAGGTAAGTGTTCATCCTAACATCATCCTAACACTATAAAGAATGTCCTTTCATGAGCTGCATCTGCTGATGGACATTCTGAAGTTAATTATATTTTATAGGGCACTTTAATTTCCTTAATAAGTCTTTAACCAACAAAAGAAATGTTATTTTGACTTTTCAATCAGTGTAGGGCAGAGACAGGCTGCTTTAAGTTAACTAAAATATAACAGCAATCATTTTTAATTAATATTAGAGATGGATAGGGTTGCTATATTTGATATTCCAATATCACAAAGAGTCAGCACTGCAGGTGATTACTGTTTTTTTTTTTTTTAAATAGGGTTAAAAATATCCAAAATAGTCCCTTTTTAATATGAAATAGTGGGAGGGCATAACTTTCTTCCTAACAAATTAATCCATAGATTAGAAGCTTTGGCAGTTCATATTTCTGGTTTTTAATTGGAATTTATGTTTGTTTCTGCATGCACATTTTTAGTAAATAAAATAATTAAATTGCTAGAATGGTCAGCCAGAGTCTTACTTCTAACATATCATGTGAAGACTTAAATTTCATAAATTAGTTTTAAGAAAAAATAAATTAAGACATAATATAGTAGAGTTTATAAAATGTCATGAATGTTATCCATTTTGACAGAATAAGTTTACAGTATGGCTTATGGCTTATAGTAGTATGGTATCATTTGCTTACTTGATATGCCTAATTGAATTCTTGCTTTCTAGGTGTCTATGCTGCTCTATCTTTAGACTAGTTAATAATTTTGTTCCCAGTAAAGGCAGAGGTGGTATTCAGCAGGTTCTGACCAGTTCTGGAGAACTGGTAGCGCAATATTTGAGTAGTTCAGAGAACCGGCAAATACCACCTCTGACGAGATTTTACAGTATCCTTCCCCTGCCACGCCCACCAAGCCACACCCACAGAACCGTTAGTAAAAATATTGAATCCCACCACTGAGTAAAGGAGAATATTTGTAGCTCAGGGTTGAAATGAGGAATCCTTGTTTCTCTGTAAGCTTCATTGTTTTCTTGCATTACCCAAATTAGGTAATATCATCAGGATTAGCACTGATGATGTTACCTACCAGTAGTTTGGGTAATGAAATGTCTGGGGGGGGGGAGGGAAGCTCAGAGAGCACCAAGAACCCTTCAGTAATTTTTCTTATACATCCACCAATTCAAAAAAAAATAATATTCTGAGGATTAAAGTGTTAGATGTCATATTTGTCAAAACAACCATTTTTTTAACCATCTATAAGCACAAAGGTAACTGTTGAGGTAATTCCCCATTAGGAGAATGAGCGCATACAGAGAGACGTATTTGAGAGTAGTGTTTGAATAATACACACACAGTACACAGATACACTGTACAGTAAATGTAGGTTTTTACTTCCAGACAGTTTAAGCAAAGTTCAAGATAAGCAGTCCAAAAGTCATTCACAGGTAAATCAGTCAGTTTTTCAATCCAGGGATAATCCAAATATCAAAGTCCAGTGTCAAAAATCAGTTCAGTATCAGACTTATATTAAATCCAGTAATATCAGTCAATTAGAAGAAATGGAGCAACAGCAATACTTTCCAACAGAAGGAAACAGAGATACACTCAGACACACTCTCTTCTGAGACTAAGACAAAGACTAAGACAACCCAGGTTTCTGGCTCCATCTTATGGCCGTTTGAAAAACCACACCCAATTGCAGTTTTTGCAATCTCTTAAAGACATAGTACTAAAATGTCTATCCTGGTTTATATATTTCTAACCCAAATAGCTGTTAGGTGACTCATATTCCTAACATTCTCCCCTTTTGGGTAAGACAATATATACAACCTTACATTCTAAGTCCATAATCTTCACAGCACGCCTTATGCTTTATAGAGCCTTGGGCCTTTGTAAAATGATCTGCTATATTGTTTTCTGACATACAGTATTCCAGCTTAATCATTTTATTTTGCACACATTGTCTCACATTTAAATATCTTAAATCTGTGTGTTTCGTTCTTGTTTTAACAGCAATATTTGAAGCCATCTGTATTGCTGATTGTTTGTCTTCGTAAACAACAATAGGATCTTTTACATCAATTCCCATATCAATCAATAATTGTTTATACAAAACTAAATCTGTACATAATAAAGACAAACATGAGAATTCAGCCTCCATTGTTGACAAATTTAGATGTTTCTGTCTAATAGATCTCCATCCAATCAATGCTTTTCCCAATAATACAGCAGTACCCGATGTAGATTTTCGTGTATTTATGTCTGTAGCAAAACTTGCATCAGCATATGCAGTCAAATTCAGTTCATCTTTTGGCTCCAAATACAATGCATAATGCATTGTTTGTTTCAGATATCATAACACACGTTTAGCAGCTTGCCAGTGCCTTTCAGTTGGCTCAGTATTAAATCTCGCTAATTGATTAACACTGTATGCGATATCTGGCCTTGACCAATTACTGAGATAAGATAAACTACCAATCAAGGACTGATAAATGTTCTTATCAAAAATAGGACTTTGAACATCACTATGGCTAAACTCCTGGCTCACTGGTGTCTTGGCCGGTTTACAAAGTTCCATTTTAAAACTTTTTAGTAATTGGTTAATTTTATCTGCTTGTGAGATCTTGTATCCTCCTCTAGTTCTAACTATCTTTAAACCAAGATATTGTTTGATTTCTCCTAATTGTTTTATCTTAAATTTCTTATCCAATAGTGAAATTATCTCAGTAGCTTCTTGTTCAGTTTTTGTGATTAATGCTATGTCATCGGTAAATAATAACAACAATGAAATCATACCATTACTTTCTCTTTTAAACAAACATGGATCAGCCATGCCAGCTACAAAACCTATTTTAGTTAATTCTTTAACTATACATTGGTTCCACTCATATCCTGATTGCTTCAAACCATAAAGACTCTTTTTCAATTTCCAGCCATTATTATTATCAATATTATCATTTTTGAGACCTAAAGGTTTCTTTAAATATATAGTGTGTTGCAAAGGTGCATGCAGATATGCCGTCTCTCCATCCAAATGATTTACAATGTATTTCTCCTTAGCTGCCCACACTAATGCCACTCTTAATGTAGTATCCTTCAGACTAAGTGCAAACACCTCATCATAGTCATTTGCTATCTGATTGATCCCTTGTGCTACTAACCTGGCTTTATGGTTAACAGTCCCATCTACACCTGTCTTTAGCTTATATATCCATTTACATCCTATGGTATGTTTACCTGGTGGTAACTTAACATTTTCGTATACCTCCAGTCTTTTTAATGATTCCAGTTCCTTATCCATTGCTTTCTGCCAAGCAGCCTGATCCTTAGCAGGATACATTTTCAGTTCACTATAATTACTTGGAACTGTATTCACTTGGCATACAACACTAGCCTGATATCTATCAGGTGGTCATGTTACTCGGGTTGAATGTCTTGGTAATACAGGGCTTACTGGTGGACTTTCCTGTGCCACCTGCTCCTGTTCTTCTATTTCTTCCTGTGCCTGTTCTCCTACTTCCTCCTGTTCTTCCTCTTTAATGGTTATTTGTTGCTTACTGATATCATCTTTAGGGACTATTTGGGTGTCAATAATAATATCATTGCTGGATTCCTGTTCCAGTTTATCCCACCCAACGTGCTCTAGAAATTTTGCACTAGCACTACAATAAACATGAGCTGTGCCTTGATCCCAAAATCTAAATGATCTATGGTTGGCCTCATAACCCACAAAAAATAACTTCTTAGCTCTATGTTGCCCTTTCAGTCTTACTTGTGAGGGAATATGCACCCATGCTGGAGCTCCAAATGTGTGTAGGTAACTTAAATTTGGCTTTCTGCCATGCCAACGAGTGAATGGTAATTCTCCAGTTGTTGTATTTACTACATTGTTTAAAACGTGGTTGCTACACATTATGGTTTCACCCCACAGTGTTTCAGGTAAACCTGAATCATATAACATAGTGCGAGCCATGGCTTGTAATGTTTGCCCTCTTCGTTCTACAAATGAGTTATGTTGTGGTCTGTAAGGTGCAGAACATTTATGCTCAACACCAGCCAATTTTAACATATTTTGGAATCTTTTGTTAACAAACTCAGTCCCATTATCAGTTACTAAAGTAATTACTTTACTTTTCATTTTTCTTTCAGCAAACCTTAGCCAGTTAAAGAAATGTTGGAATGTTTCTGTTTTATTTTCATAAGATAGCAGAAACCATATCGTGAGTAATGGTCCATAATACTCAAAATGTAACAGGCACCTCCTAAACTTGGTTTCTTAGGACCAATTATTTCAGCAAAAACAACCTCTAAAGTTTCTTTGGTCTTAAACCCATTTAGTCTGTTTGCTGGAGTAACCTTACTCTTTTCTTGACTACAAGCATTACAGTGTAAATACTTGCTACAAGGTTTCAATTTTACTCCCTCTGACAATTCAACAGTTTGTTTGAGCATTTTGAAATTAATGTGCCCTAAACATCTATGTAGTAAATGTATGCATTCATCATGTGGCTTAACATTGTTGTAAACTGAGTTAGCCATCTTCAGCTGATCATCATGTATTACATATAAATCATTTTTTAAAGTAGCAGTAACACTTTTACCCTCTTTCTCTATTATACAGTTATCTCCCCTAAAGGTTACTACATAACCAAGATTAACTAAAGCTCTTACTGATAACAAATTAAATTTTAGTTTAGGTACATATAACATAGTTAAATGTTCATTTATACAAAAACAATATGCAGTACCTTCATCTGATGCTTTAATCTTCCATCCATTTGCCAATGATACATGTTGTTTACTTGTGGACATCTTTACAAACCTTTTTCTATCTTTAGTAATGCATTGCGATGCTTCACTATCAACAACCCACAAATCATTGTTTACAGGTGAATTGCTAGACATAGCTAAACTAACATTTTTCTTAGCCTTCTGGTGTTTGCCAGTATTCTGTTGTTTTCCCTTCTTACAGAATCTAGCTATATGTCCCCTAGCCCCACAAGAAAAACATTTCCGAGCAGTATAGGCAGTTGAAGATAAATCCTCTTCTTGTGGTTGTTCCTTCCTCAGTTGGTCTCTGTCCATCCGTCTTCTTGCTTCTTCTAACAATCTTCCAGTTATGTCAGTCAATGTCAGTTTATCTCTGGGCAGTACTTCCAGTGAAGATACATAGTCATCATAACTTTCATCCAATGAGGAAAGAATGATGTAAACTTGGTGCTGCTCTGAAAATATCAGTTCTTTTTCATGTACCGTATTTGCCGGCGTATAAGACGACTTTTTTGCCCTGAAAAACATGCCTCCAATTGGGGGGGGTCGTCTTATATGCCGGGTCGTCTTATACGCCGGCAAATAGTAATTGGGAAGCACTGCGGCTGCCCGTGGCTGAGGCACTTTTGCGCACCGTGGAAACGAATCCCATGAAGCCGAAAGGAGCAGCCAGCCTTCTCTCAGCTCCCAAGGAAACGAGGCTCGCACCGCCCGAGCTCCGCTGAGGTATCCGGCTGGGGCTGTCAGGAGTTGTTACCGCTGGCGCGGCTCCGCGCGGCTCCAGTCCCGCGTTGCCTCGGGAAGGGAAAGGCAAAACCAGGAGCCGCTGCTGCCATTGCAAAGCGCCGCCGCGGCTCTTCCTTTTTGCCTTTCCCTTCCCGAGGCAACGCTGGGACTGGAGCAGCGCGGAGCCGCGCCAGCGGTAACAACTCCTGACAGCCCCAGCCGGATACCTCAGCGGAGCCCGGGCGGTGCGAGCCTCGTTTCCTTGGGAGCTGGGAGAAGGCTGGCTGCTCCTTCGGCTTCACGGGATTCGCTTCCACGGTTCACAAAAGTGCCTCAAAAAAAAAAGTGCAAAAGTGGAAGGCGTGCGGAAGAGGGGCGAGTATATAACAAACTATATTTTGAGTGGAAATGTTGGGGGGTCGTCTTATACGCCGGGTCGTCTTATACGCCGGCATATACGGTAGCTCTTGAAAAGTTCTTTTCATGAAGTTTAAATGAGCTAACATATCTCCACCTTTCAGAAGATGTGCTCTAAACAGTTTACGTGTAAGATGTATGTGTGCACCTACACTATCACGAACATAAATCCTCTTCAAATTCTCCCAACACTTAGCAGCAGACTCTTCTCCATGAATATGGACTAGCTGCTGGTCACTCAGTGTTAGTCCAATTATACAAAGAGCTCGTTCGTTGTTCTGTTTAAAGTCAGCAATCTTCTTGGCATCATCCTCATTTTCTGGATCCTAAGCATTTACATCTGGTGGATCTTGAACTACATTCCATAATCCACTGATAGACAGGTAAACTAGGTAGAACATTAAACTGCCTTTGTGCACAGACACCACTTCATAGCAGATAGAATATTTTATGAAATGATCCATCTGGGGGTGCATTCTATATCAACACACTTGTCCTCTTTTTCTTATTTCCTTCCAATGGGCTATATATGAGAAAATATTTCTAATAATGTAATTCTTTATCAGATCAAATTCAGAATTTTGGTTCTATCACAATGCATATCTTATTTGTATGCAATGTAGATGGCTAGTATTGTCTATTAGTTGCAGTTCAGGACATATCTCTAAGCTTCTTTGCATTTGGGGTGGCTCTAAGAATGGAACATGGAAACTAACCAGATGAGGAGAAATAGTCCAAATTATTCCCAAAGACTGTAATTCTTTGGTGCCTAAGAATTCCTAAGAGGCTTTAAAAATGGAGCAAGGAAACTCACTGGATGAGAAGCAAAAGCACACATTATTCCCAAAGAGTGTATTTCTTCAATGCCTAACCCAAAACCTCATTGTTGTTTTCATATAAAACATATATGAATTATGATCCATTAAAAACAACAACAAAAATTCACATTCTCTGGCATAAGTAAAATATTTTTAAAGATGCTTGATATTTCTGTTGGTTCACTTTCTCTTCATTTTAATTATATATTAGCTGCACCTTTATCACAAAGCTATTTGGTAATGCCTGGTGACAGATTATCTTTGCTTCAGGGTTATATGTTGAAATGAGTGACTTATTAATAAAGAGATGTAGATGTTAGAAGTGGGAAAGAAATTACTATATTAGATTTACTTTTCAGTCAATGTGGTAGTTAGCTCCAGGGAGGTAAAAATAACAAGCTTTATAGTATTATATTTGAGTCTGCAAAATAATGCCAAAGGGAATTAATTAGACTAGCATCACTAAGGTCCATGTGTGGCCCAGTTAGATAACACATTAGCAATTTTGAAAGCCCATCAGATAAATCTTAATAAAATTCAGTCTCTTTTCCTTCTCCTCTGTCTCTCTCTTTTCCTCTCTCTCTTGTTTGGAAGTGTGGAACATTATTTTTATGTACTCTAGAATTAATACACAGCAAATTAATTATTTCTATTAGCAGCAACTGCCTAAGGATTTCAAAATTGAAAAGATTAAAACATTAGTAACAACATTAGTTTTTTCTGCAAGTGTGATTTTCCCATTTCCTTTTAACAAAACATGTTAACAAAGCAGAGAACACACAAATGAACAAAAAGCACAATGCATATTCAGCATTCATCACACTCCTTCCTCAGAAAACAGGGCCAGAATAAGCTGTGGAGAATCAGGGGACTCTGTATTTAGAGTACAGCACAATGTGTTAGCAATAGCACTTAGACTTATATACCACTTTAGAGTGCTTTATGGCCCTCTCTAAGCGGTTTACAGAGTCAGCATATTGCCACCAACAATTTGGGTCCTCATTTTACCCACCTCGAAAGGATAGAAGGCTGAGTCAACCTTGAGCCTGGTGAGATTCAAACTGCCAAATTGGAGGCAGACAACAGTCAGCAGAAGTAATCTGCAGTACTGCACTGTGCCACTGCAGCTCTTACGTTCCTAAATTTGTGTTCTTAAATTTCCAAATTAATTCCATCTTTAAACAGAGATGTCCAAGGAGCTACATACCACTTAAATTAACTTCAATACCTAAGAAAATTTTGGAATAGATTACAAAGTGATGGATCTGTTGTGGTAGTGGTGGTGATGATGAACCATCAAGTTCTTTTTGATCCCTAGTTACCATATTCTGCAGATAGATTTTCTTCATGTGATTACCTTTAAAACAATGCAAGGTGCCATGGATTGACAAAGAGCAACCCGTGTCAAATAAATCTCATGTTTTCTTTCAAGTAACTTCTACAATAGATTGATGGGAATGCTATGGACATAGGAATGAGCAAAGCGTTTAACAAACAATCATATGTCACTTTGATTAGCAAGGCAGTAAAATGTGGACCAAACATCCATAGGTGGCAAGGTGGAACTTATTGGCATTGGCTATATTGGAAAGTTAATCATCATCACCACCATCATCCCAGAAGACATCAGTGGGAAATCAGTGCTTTATTGTTCCCCAGAAAATGGTTGGCTTCATGACTGTGATTATGCTGGGTATAAATGAACTATAAAAAATAGATGTCATCACCAGTCACCAAGCTTAACTATAAGGCACCTTTACACAAAGATAGATAGATAGATAGATAGATAGATAGATAGATAGATAGATAGATAGATAGATAGATAGATAAATAGATAGATAGATAGATAGATGATAGTATAGGCTGTTATAGTTTTTAGGTGGATCCATGTTTGTCAAATGTTTCTCATCAAATTAGAGTGAGGAATCAAATGAGATGCTGTAAAATTAAACTGTTTGCTGAGTACTCTTTTATGAATGACTTGAGAAAGAGATGGAGCCAATGCTTATTCAATTTTCTTAAGACACAAAATGAGCAGGGTATCTAATATACTAAGAGTCAAACGTAAAATTCAAAATAATCCTGGAAGGTTAGGATCATGTGATGAAAATAATGGATTTAAAGTCAATAGAGGCAAATTCAGTTCAGCACTGGAAAATAATGGATTTAAAGTCAATAGAGGCAAATGCATAATTCTTCACTTAGGAGAAGTGCATCGAAAACACAAGGATGTAGTGGGCAATTCCCTGCTTGGTAATAGTCTATGAAAAGTGTATTGAAATTGCACTTTCTAGCTGGCTACATATGATTTGGTTGGATGACTTGGCAACTAGAAGGGCAAATGCAATTTTAGGGTCCACTTATAGAAAGATTTTAAATCACAGGAAAAAGTAGTTCTGCCATATTTTACATTGGCTAGTCAAGTTGAAGCTCAAGAACTGTAATCACTTCTAGGACCTCCACTTGACAAAAAATAAAGAAACTGGAAGTGCAAAGAAAAGCAAAGAAGTTCAGGAGTAGAAATTGACTCTGAAGAAAAGACTAAGGGGATGAACTAGGAATATAGTTAAGATAGCACCTGGAAATATGCCATAGAAAAGAACTGTTTTCTGTTTACTTAGAGTAAGATAAGAATGGTTTTAAATTACAAGGCAGGTTCTGGCTGATTGATAATGATAATGATAATGATGATGATAATAATAATAATAATAATAATAATAATAATAATAATAATAATAATAATAATAATAATAATAATAGCAGAAAAAATGATTACAAGGGGGAGTGGGGTTCTCTGTCCTAGAGAGTTTGTTGAAGCAGAAGCTGGACAGCCATGTGTTGGAGATGCTTCAAGTTTCTTGTAATACATGAAGATTTGACAGTTTAAATTATCCCTCCCAGCACAGATTCTATCATTCTTGGTTTTGCATAACCAAGATCATTTATTCTAGTTGTTTGTTTTCAAAAGCCATTAGCACTATAATTAATTAAAATTAATTGTATTGTAAATTTATTGAAATAATAACTAGGATTAATGAGAGGCATAATGCACATGATAATGAAAAAGTCAAAAGGAAAAAAAATAAAACAGCTGTAAGTATTTGGGCTTAGACTACAGAATTAGTTGTATATTTTTTTTCTCTGAGATTTGAAAGAAGAACTTTTGCACTGGGACAAGATGACATACATGAAATGGGTACATATAAGAAAAATAAAAGAAACAATAGGACAGGGAAGATAGGCACGTTGGTGCGCTTATGCACGCCCCCTAAAGACCTCTTAGGAAAGGGGTGAGGTCAATAGTAGACAGTCTAAGGTTAAAGTTTTTGGGGTTTGGGGAACTTTCTCTCTGTGCCTCACTGACACCTTTAGATTTTTCCACTCTGGAAAAGTTTAAATGGCATGTGTTGTGGTTACTCACATGTTGGGATTTGAAAGAAATAACATGGCTTCACACATTTTTAAAAATTTTTATTCCAAAATGTTAAAAACAGAGACATTTTGCTAAGAAATCCATTGGATTACATCCATTGTTAGCAGTGGTGGGCTGCAACCAGTTTAACAACTGGTTTTGTGAGCGTGTGTGCAGCATGCAAAAAACACAAATTTGAACCTCTACAGCTTACTTTCTAGGCATCCCCAGTAAGTAGAACAGCTGAGTCACGGAAATCCACTGTGCCGCGCAAATCAGTTGAACTGAAAAAGACAGAAATATAGGGCAGGATAGGGCAGGTGCAGGTGGGCGGAGCTAGCTGATCATCGGAACTACCAGTTCACAAGAACTGGTCTGAACCGGCAACAGCCCACCACTGGTTGTTAGGTATTAGAGCTCTTGTTCTACAGGTCTTCAGTTTTCTCTCCTCTAACTACACATCTAAAATCTTCTCCACTGTGTAAATCTTGTTGTGATATGATAGACATTCATGTAATGAGAGAGAAAATGTGTGAATGAAGGCCTTTCACAATATCTTTCCTAGTTTAAATATTAAAAAAATATAATCCAAAATGAAATATTTTGGGCTGAATATTTTATTCTGCTAGGTTACAATCATTTTATTTTGAAGAACGTTGTATAATATCAGTCTATTATCTCAAATTTTGATTCTATTTTTATCATGTTAAATGAAAAAGCAAAACTAATATTATATTTTCCCTTTTCAATGGTAAATAACATTCATTAGAATTTCTGGAAGCTGACAAAGCATATAATTAATACAAAATTTGTTGATACGTAGACATATCCAAATGCAAAATTATACATACAATATAGTGGTGTGCTGCTGACTCTTTGTTGGAAGCTTCTATGAGGTCTTCCTCCTGTATATTGAGAAACTAATAGGAGACAAAGGTGTGGCTGAAAAAAAAGCCAGAGGTGCTGCTTTAAGAGCTATATAAATGTTAGCAAATAGTTTCTTTCAAGCGTCATCTTTTTTTTCTGGCTCATTTAGAAGTCTGAAAAAAGCCAAACTGATTCAATGAATTAGGATAGCAAAGAGGTCTACTCATGCAAAATATCTAAAACCTTTCTGGATATTTTTTGAAATCTGTGCCATGATGGAAAATTTATATTATCGGTGTTATCTATTTATATTTATCAAAAGATAAAGAACTTTTCAGTTATTGAAACAACCTATGAATAATTTGTAGGGTGCTTGGAAAAAGAATGATCTTTAGTTATTCTAGCTTTTATCAGATAAAAATGAATAGTAGGACACCAACTGATCCTCCTATTCTGTACCACAAGGGGAACAATTTGGTGGATGGAAATAATGTGATGAATATACAAGATGTTATAGAAGGAAAGATAGGAATTGGATTGGTGGTGTACAAAAAGGCTGCACAAACTTGCTTGCAAAGGCAGTGTTATGTAATAATTATATCTGATCATAACCAAGTAGACTGTGAAATAATTATGCACTTATTTAAAATACTGTTTTAAGGACCTATACAACCTTCATGATACTGCACAATAAACCAACCACACCCAGCTCAGCACATAAGAATTGAAAATGGCAGGTCTTCTTTCCAAGTGATCTTCTCCAACTGAAATCACAAGGAATTCAGGAGCTTTTACTTTAAAATTTCAAATGTGGCTTGCTGGGAAAAGGCAACTGGGGCTATGCAAGCTTTAGTTTTTTTTCCAGGGAAGTGTTAACTAGCATTAATCACTGTAAACTGGGCTGGAGACACCCAAATGACCAGCAAAGAGAAACAAGGTTCTAAGCATCTACTGATTGTCCACATTTTTGTAGCCTAGATATGGAGCATTATTCAAAATTCCAATGAGACAAAATTGACTACATGTTTATGATTCCCTATTGTGATATTATTGTTGCAATAGTCATCATTATGGTTTTATTATGGTTTTAATCTCAGGATTAGTCTAAAATGCATATCAACAAAATCTATATGTAAATTTCTTCTCCAGCTTGGTTTTCTCCCGCGTAAGATTGGAAGTATCTAGGCAACGTTTCGATGAAGTCTCATTCATCATCTTCAGGCTTCTGTCTTCAGCTCTGTGCTTCTCAGAGTGATCAATCAAGATACAAAAAGAGCCAAAAAACAGACAGAAGATATCAGAAACACCCATCAAGCAGAACACAGCAAACTCCGAGACCAATAAACACAGACCAAGACTCCCAACCAATCAGGATGAAGAAAAAACCATTCTGGCACAGCAATAGGCTGCCCCAAATTTAAATCTGAAACCACTGTAAAAGTCTGACCCACAGACGGACACAATACAGAAGCCTGATGATGGCAGATGAGATTCTGCTGAAACGTTGCTACAACTTTAAAAGAACTACAATGACGTGGGAAAATACCCGAACCAAGCCGAACACCATACATGTAAGTACCCGCGAAAACTTAAGAAAACATATATATATATATATATATATATATATATATATATATATATATATATATATATATATATACCCTGTTTCTCCAACAATACGGCCTCCCCCAATAGGAAGTCCCAGCATGTTTTATAGGCATGAAATGAAATTAAGCCCCTCCCCCCAAATTAAGGCGTATATTAAAACATGCGAAATGGGGGGGAATGGTGGGGGGGCTTGCCATTAGGAAGTACTTTTGTTGCACACCTGGATATGGTGCTGCCTGCGTTGACCCCAATACGAAGTGCCCCACCAACGCTGAGGTCAACATCCAAGCCGTCGCCGCCCACCCACCCAAAGATGCAAGGGTGGGGGAATTAAGTCACCCCCGAAAAGACGCCCTAGCCATTTTTTCAGGGCTCAAAAAAAAATAAGACCCGGCCTTATTATATGAGAAACACGGTATATACACACACACACACATACATACATACATACAACTATTGAGTTATTACTTTGAGTTGACAGTTAGAAAATCAAGTTAGGTTATACACAAATGCCCATTGATATAATAAACCTAATATTACAGTTGCAAACATTCAATAATTATATGAGTTATGAGAGCATAAAATTATTTTTCCTCTCAGTGATCATAAATTTTACAAATATTTTTACTACGTTCTTTCCCATTTTTTATTAATTCATCCTAATAATATTCTAAATTATAACAATACTAGTTCTTAAAGGCAAGGGTATTTGCAGTAATGTTATTTGTCTTCAAAATGGAGAGTGAAAAGAAGTGATATCCACCCCCTTTAAAGATCTATTTAATGCATTACATATACATCAAAAGGAGTAAGCTTTGTGTAGCCAATTAATACTTAACATTTTGAAGCCAGTGACTGCAGATACCCGTTTAAAATGAAACAAGCTAAGAACAATATTTTTTTTTGTTTGCTGTTTTGTTTGATCACCCAATAAAGATCTGGCTTTTTAAAAAAAAAAAGTCCACAAAGATATCCAAGAAACTGCAATTTGGAAATAAGGATAGTGTAGCTATATTTCTTACCCATGTAACAATCTGTTTGGTTGATTAATATTTTTGGGGAAATAAAATTGTAAAAAAAAAAAAGACTGAATATTTAAAGCTAATATAGTTGGTGTTGGTTATTAGGTAGTGAATTGTGAGTTCAGATGCCAACTATTGCTTTAAAAAGACAAGTACTGTGTATTTGTCAAGATAATTTGCAAAAGCTCCGCACCCCCCTCCCCAAACAAATGTTTAGATGTTTCAAGCTGAAATGGGCTCAGTCATTCCCAAACTGAGCAGTTTACCCCTTTTCCATCATTGCAAACGAAATTGGTCATTAAAGCACTGTTGGCAGTGGGCTTTTAAAAATAGAATCATTTATTCCACTGCACTTCCTAATAGTGTTTTGGATAGGTTAGGCAAAATGATAAATAAATGGCTATTTCTAATAAGTGAATCATGCTTGGGATCATTAGATGCAAGAATACAAAATTGATATTAATAAAGCTCTGTGCTATGGGTTGATTACAGGTGAATTGCCATCTTTTTATTATCCATTTGTTACTATCATGAATAGAATCAGCTTGCCACTAACAAACATCTCTTGAAACAAAATGTTAGTAGACTCTCTAAATTAGTTGGCTGTGTCCATTAAGTAAAGAACTTAGCAAACTTTAGTGTTCACAATAAAACCTGAATGAATAATTCAACCTGGAATACTCATTGTAAACCTAACACAAAAAAGGACAAACTTCCTAGACTCCATCTGGTTGCTAGGCAATCAGAGTTCTAATTAGATTTGCATCTAAGGTGACCTTGCTTTTGTACTTTTTAATGATCTCCTACTTTGCTCCCTGCCATCACTTTTCCAGCCAATTTTCTAACTAAATTTGAAGTGCATGCAGTTCGATTTTATAGAGGAATGTTTTCATCCTAATAATATGGATTTAAATAAAACTTTCAATTGAATATCCACCTTAACCTAAATCTGTCTCCATTCCATAAAAAAATATCAGTACATGTATCTAGGTGTGTCTCGGTGTTTTTGAAACAACTTGTCTTTAAATATTATTTTTTGTCACTTGAGAACTGTTTGATCTCTAGTGCATAATTGAGTTGGAATCAGCAAATCAATTTAAGAGTTGTAGATTAAATTAGTTCATAATAGAATCCACAAAAGTTGAGCATTGCAAGTGCTCATTCTATCAAAATCACCCCATAACCCACATTATTCAGAAGAGGCCACTGACTATTAGAAAGTCTTTACAGTAACAAAAAGTCTTTGTGTGGGGGCTAAATTCAAATTAAAGACATTTCTTTCATCTTCTTTTAATGACCCCAAAATCCCTTGCGAGGTGGAATCTGGGCAACTAAATGGAGCTGAGTGTTTATTGGCTGGATGCCCTTCCTGTCACCAATGTGAAGTTTTGTTCAGCAGATGTATTCTCATTGTGCCAAGAGTGAGAAATAACTGCCTCTACCTAGGATCAAACTCACAGCCTCCTGATCGTGAGATGAGAGCTCCACCTCAAGGCTACAGCACCACTCAGAGACATTTCTTTCATGAGCACCCATAATATTTCTCTTAACTTCTCAGATTTCTTCTGATTTCATCTTTAGAGTTATGGGCAGAACAGGGACATACCAAACAGGCAGAGAAATTTTCTCCTTAATATGCAGGCAGACATGGCCCTTTGCATTAGGAGTAAGGAGTATGTAAGGAAACATGTATCAGTACATTGCAGTGAAAATGCCTTAAATATTTGCATGCAACATAACCTGAGTGCTGTTGTCTCTGCTTTCCCAACTTACATATGAACATTTCAATACACAGAGTTTATTATTTTATTGTGGGTTTCCCTTCAAAGTTGCTTTCTTGCAGGGAGGGAATATGTGTGTGTATGCTTGCTTTCTTTCATTTTTCTTGCTTTTTTAATTTTTGCATTATCTTTTACTCTACGTAAAACTTTTAATGGAATTATTACCAAAAAAGGGAACTGTCTTCATTTATAATAAATATTATCCAGAAAGGGAGGCTTGATACAGGAGCCCCATTTTTGGCAGCAATCATGAATAGATCAGTTGAATGAAATATAATTAATCATATATTGATTGCATCTGAGTGTGTATTATAATTGTACTCAATAGGCTTTCTTTCATATTCTTTCCCTTGCACATTCCTGAGTTTTCCATTGATTTGGGGCACTTTAAAATAGTTTCTTCTTTGACAAAGTCAGGTTTATGTAAACTTTAATCTTCTCTGCAACTAAGCAAATTAACTAAGTAAACTAACTGATTGAAAACAAAATCAAGACAAGGCAATTAACGAACTGATTTGTTTTGCAGTTATGCAAACACTCCTCTTATAAGGCATAGCAAATCACTTCTATTTCTCAGAAGTCAATACAAAGCAAGGGAAACTGCCAAGTAAAAATCAGCAAGTCTCCATGGCTCCAGGCTAGACTAGAAAAAAATCACAAAGGAATTTTAATATTACGGGAAGGGAAGGGAAGGGAAGGGACAATTTAGCCTCTTTCAGAAGTCAAAGGAAAATTGTATAACAGCTTAGCATAAGAAACTAATTCAACACCCAAAATTGTGACTAGAATTTTATGAATCAGAATCTCTCTCCAATCTTATAAAATAATTTTCTGGTCCTGTGACTGTGCATATGTAGTGTATATGCACACATTTAACATCAATTTGTCTATTCCTCATTTTTATTCACAATTTATTTCATAGATTTTTAACACTTACCTCCAGGATCCTTTTTATTTATTTATTTTTTTAAAAATAAATTTTATTGATTTTACAATTAAAACAAACCAACAACACATACATAAATGAAAGAGAGAAAAAGAAGAAAGGGAGAAGAAAATAGAAAGAAAAAAATAGAAAACAATTAAAAACATTCTCATCTTCAACAGTTTGTAAGACCTCTTTTTATCCTTATTTTATGCCATATACACACACCTAATCCTTACATATATCTGTGTATCACTACTATGGATTTATCCTATCCTCTTTTGCCTTTTAGTGTAAAGTCTATCTTTGGTCTATCCATTTGTACCAGCAGTTCCAGCTGTTGTAGTATATTGAAGTGTCTTTATTTTTTAATGCCAAAGTTAATTTGTCCATTTCTGCACAACTTGAAATTTTTTGAATGATCATCTCCTCTGATGGAACATGAGACTGCTTCCAACATTGTGCAAAAGCCAATCTGGCCGCTGTCAAAATGTATATTATTATATATTTCACTTTTTTTGATATTTGTTTATCAAAGATCCCTAACAGAAAGGACTCTGGTTTGAATTCGATCCGTTCTCTTGTCATTTCTTCCAGCCAATTTCTAATTTTCTGCCAATATTTTTGAGCTTCTGTAAAGGACCACCACATATGGAAAAAAGTTCCCTCTTTTTTTTTTTTTTTTTTTGCATTTCCAGCAATTCAGACTCATATTGGGGTGTATCTTTGCTAATCTCGAAGGAGGAAGGTTTTATAGGCGTTTTCTTTGTATGCTACCTATTTTGTAATTTTATTATTTCTACCCCAGACCTTTTCCCATTCTGTTATGGTGATGCTACGTCCTATATTCCTACTCCAGGCTATCATGTTCCCTTTTACAATTTCTTCTTCTAATTCTACTTCTAATAAATAATTATAAAATTTTGTTATATTTTTTTGCCTGATCCTAATAAAATTTTATCTAATTGCTGGAGTTTATTATTAATTCCGAATTCTTTCTTGTCCTGTTTATATCTACTTTGAATTTGAAGATATGCCCACTGATCAATTTTTAGTCCTCGCTCTTGAAGTTCTTGCCGCAATTTCAAATTTCCTTGTGTATCCAATAGGTCCTTGTAGTTAATCATTTTAGTGATATCCAGATGATTTGGGTGAATCATCGCCTCCATTGTTGAAATCCAAATTGGTATTTTTAAATAGTGTTTTTTCCATATTTTCTTCCAATTAGTTAATAATGAGTCTCTGATTAGGTGTCTATGGAAATATTTCTGCCTACTTTTCCCTACATCCCATAAAAAAGCATGCGACTCCCTCTGCAAGTCATGGCCTTCTAAGAATAATATTCTCTTATTGGTTAAATTCACCCATTCCTTCAACCATACTAAAGAGGATGCACTATAATACAACTCCCAATTTGGAAGTGCCAGCCCTCCCCTGCTCTTCATATCCTGTATTGCCTTTAAATTTATTCTAGGTTTTTTCCCTTGCCAGATAAATTTTACAGTTATTTTATTAAGTTCTTCAAAAAAAAAATTGTGTACTTTGATTGGGATCGTCTGAAATATATATAGGAATTTTGGAAGAATATTCATTTTAATAGCAGCAATCCTGCCTAATAATGAAAGTTGCGGCTTAACCCATGTTTCTAAATCCTTCTTTACCTGTTGCATCAATTTATCATAATTATTTTCCTTAAGTGTCTTACAATGTGCTGTCAACCATATTCCTAAGTATTTAACTTTCTTTATCACTTATATTCCCATAACTTCTTCTAGTTCTATTTTCTGTTTTTCTGTTAAATTTTTAGTCATTAATTTTGTTTTCTGACTATTAATTTTAAGTCCTGCTACTGCTCCAAATTATTCTAATTTATTCATCAATTTTTGTCATCTTTCTATTGGTTCCTCAATGAAAAAAATCATATCATCCGCAAATGCTTGCAACTTATATTCTTCTTTCTTAACCTTTAATCCTTTTATGTCTGAGTTCTGTCTAATTCGCATTACTAATGTTTCTAATGATAATATGAAGAGCAGGGGTGAGAGTGGGCAGCCCTGTCTGACTCCTTTTTCTATTTTTATTGGGCGGGTATATTCCCCGTTTATTATAATATTAGCCTGTTGTGTATCATAAATGGTTGTTATAATATTTTCAAATTTGGTGCCTAAATTCATATTATAATTTTTTGGGATTAAAAATTGCCAATTTAAATTATCGAAGGCCTTCTCTGCATCTAAAAACATAAGTGCAATTTGTTTTTTGGGGTGGGCTTCGTAAAATTCTAAGACATCTAGTACTATATTGTTTTTCTAGTTCTCTATTGCTGATTTTAATTCAAACCAAGTAATGTCTTTGTTTAATAATTCTTCCATTTCTTCCCCAATTGCTTTATCCTTCACTTCATCTAAATAGTTTCTTATTCTATCTTTGTTAACTTCTTCCTTTTTATATAACTCTTCAAAATACTTATGGGCAATTTCTTTTTTCTGTTCTATCTCCTGTTGTATATCCCCCTTTCCGTCTATTAGCTGGTATATCAATCTCTTTTCTTTCCTTTTTTTAGTCTATATGATAGCCATCTCCCTAGCTTATTAGCATGCTCAAAATAAGTTTGTCTAGTTGGATTCAAATTTATAATCATTCTCTCTTGTTCAATTCAATTCAATTTATGTTTAGTTATTATTATCTGATTTTGCAATTTTGAATCCTTTGGGGCACTCTGTAATTGAGTTTCTAATTCTTTAATTTTTTGTTGTAATTTGTTTTGCTGGGCGTATTTTTCCTTATTCCTCTTGGCGTTATAAGAGATTGTTATACCTCTTATTACTGCCTTCATTGTATCCCAAATGTTTTGTTTCATAGTTGCTCCATTACCATTTTCCTTTAAGAAATTGAGTTTGTTGGTGTATTCTTTTTCTCTTATTAACTGAGTATTTAACGTCCATCTTTTCTTGGGTTTTTTCCTACCCTTCCATATTATCTGAATTGGATTGTGATCTGCCCATTCATTAGCTCTTTGTCTTGTAATGGCTCAGGTCTCTCCTTGTGCCTGAAGATGTGTCCTACTTTCTTCTCTCTCCTAATGTAGATGAGTATTTCCTTGATTTCCTAAAGTTCCATCTCTGTTCTTATGATAGCCTTGATCTTCATGGGAGTTTGTTTCCAGTTCATCCTTACTGCTCTGGTCTTCTGGACCTACCAATCGCTCATAAAATTCCTGGGCCTTTTCCATGGAGTCTATTTTAATTTTCCTTTCATTCCAAAAAACTAACATCCCCTCTGGGATTAGCCATTTAAATAGGATTCTTTTCTGATTTAGGTAAACTGCTAAGAACTTGTAGTCTCGTCTTTGTTCTCTTATTCTTCTTGGTATTTGTTTGAGAATCAAGACTTCTTTACCTTTATACGTGATTGTTTCATCTCTTGACACCCTATATATGATATCCTGGACACTCCTTCTCGCAAATTGTATATGGACTTCTCTTGGGCATTTGTGACGTCTCGCATAATTAGTGCTAATCCTGTAAACTTCATCAAACTCCCTTAAGATCCTTTTTAAATATGTCTATTGCCTATGTTCATTTTCTTAATATGAATTTCCATGATTTAATTTTTTTATTGCACAACCCACTTCTGATAAAATGGTAGCCCCATATATAGATATTGCATATGCAACTTTAAAACTTGCTCTTTTTTCCACAGGCATTTTCAAATGCCTGTTTGTGCAATTTTTTTCCTCTTTCAAAGAAAGACGGATGCTACAAGACTCTGTTCAATATGAGCATCTTTCCTCAATCAGGTCACACAAATCTGCTTCCGCAGAAATACTTAGCAGATTTATTTTATATCCCTGTAACCAATTCATTTGGATGGAGGCATTTATGTGATTCATGGAAGCACAATAAAGAGAGACCCGATGATCTGGTGCCCCAGAGATGAATAATATCTCACCCCAAAGTGTTCTGGGTTATACAGATAACAGATAATCAGAGTTGGAAGGGACCTTGTAGGTCATCTAGTCCAACCCGCCACCCAAGCGGGAGACCCTACACCATTTCTGACAAATGGCAGTCCAATCTCTTCTTGAAAGTCTCAAGTGATGGCGTTCCCACAACTTCCGAGGGCAAGCCGTTCCATTGGTTGATTGTTCTCACTATCAGAAAGTTTCTCCTTATTTCCAGGTTAAATCTCTCCTTGTTCAGTTTCCATCCATTGTTCCTTGTCTGGCCTTGTCTGACCAGAACTCCTCCAAATGTTTCCACTGAATTATGCATTTTTTTAGAAGGTGAAAAACATTTAATGTAAGAGTAATTATCATATCCACTGGATCTAGCATTGGATTTAAATTGAATTAGGGTATTTTTCCAACATGTCACTAAAAGAGAAATTTTATCTATTTATTCATTTATTTATTTGTACCCCAACTTTATTATTTGTATAAATAACTCAAAGTGGGTGAATATATCTAATACTCCATCCTTCTCCTATTTTTCCCATCACAAGAACCCTTCAAGAGGAGTTGGGCTGAGAGACTGGTTGACCCAAAGTGATCCAGATGTCTTTCATGCTGAGGTGGGACTAAAATTTATGGTGTCCCAGTTTGGGGGAAATCACTAACTAAAGGAGAGCATGGAGAAAAGAGGCATGGCAATATGGAGTTACTCTGGGGCAGGAAACAACATAGGCTGGATTAGTGAACCCATACCTGCCGGTTCTTATAGATTCTTATAAATAGGTTATCAATAATAAATAAATTGCTTTGTCT
The DNA here is from genome assembly GCF_049901735.1 of Notechis scutatus. Classification (NCBI taxonomy): domain Eukaryota; kingdom Metazoa; phylum Chordata; class Lepidosauria; order Squamata; family Elapidae; genus Notechis; species Notechis scutatus. Next base: position 130,084,039 of record NC_142011.1, on the reverse strand, counting down.
TATTCACAAAATTATTTTGATTGCACCTGGTGCCCAGTTTCTAGCCTGGTGCTTTAACCACTAGGTTAAACTGAGTCTCTGCTTCCTCATGCCAGTAAGAGTATTTATTTTACACTTTTCATTGATTGGATTCATGCTCTATCTTTTCTGGCTTTTTCTGGATTTCGCACAAGAATAAAAAAAGAAAAAGAAACATTGTGTACTTGTTAGACAATTGTGATCTCAGAATTGATACTTTTCTTGCACTTTTCTCATATTTATGATTGAGAAATATATGCAATCACTAGTCATACATAATGTTTTATTCATTTTCATTCATTCATTCATTTTAAAATTTATTTGCCACCTTACTCCCAGTGCATATAATCATTAATTGATCATTTTAAAATTCTGTCTAACAACCCACTCCTCTCCCTCAAAAACAAAAAGGACTTTTCTGCTATTGCCACTTTTATGGTTGCAGATAGATCAACTGTGTCATACATCAGAATATATCCTAATTAAGACCAAAGTGGTTTAATTATCAGTCCTTTTTCCTGGGTAATTCTGGAAAATATACATCTATTTAGATCCCCAAATATTATGTACGAAGTCATGACAATAAAACTTCTTCAACTTCAAAACATTGCATCTAGCTGGTCAATCAGTCTTTCTCATAGCAACCCACCTTTCAGGGTTGTTGTTCCAAGAAAATAGGAAGAGGAAGGTTGTTGGATATGTTTGCCAACTTGAATTATTTGAAAAAAATAATAATAAAGGAAGGATACAAATAATAAAATAATGTCTGTCTTTCTGTCTCCATCAGTCAGTCAGTTAGTCAGTCAGTCTATCTATCTATCTATCTATCTATCTATCTATCTATCTATCTATCTATCTATCTATCTATCTATCTATCTATATCTATATCTATCTATATCTATATCTATATCTATATCTATATCTATATCTATATCTATATCTATATCTATATCTATATCTATATATCTATATATCTATATCTATATCTATATCTATATCTATATCTATATCTATCTATCTATCTATCTATCTATCTATCTATCTATCTATCTATCTATATCTATATCTATATCTATATCTATATCTATATCTATATCTATATCTATATCTATATCTATATATCTATATATCTATATATCTATATATCTATATATCTATATATCTATATATCTATATATCTATATATCTATATATCTATATATATATATATATATATATATATATATATATATATATATATATATATATATATATATATATATATATATATATATAATTTATCTATCTTAAATCAAAGATCTCTCAAAGTGTTCTATGTTTTCCCAAACATATTGTTATATTAAACCATGAAATTTGGGGAGAGGTACATAGAAAACTGCATAGAAAAATGTATACAACTCGAAAGATTGCTGCTGCTTTCTAAAGTGTAAATTAAGCTGAAAATTGCAGAACAGATGGGTTCCGTTTGAAATAGAGACTAAAGAAAACCCTTAAGCCTTCCTAAGTGTTACTAGAAAGATATTATAGAATTTTTTCTACGCACATCATGTAATGATTCCAAATCATTATGAGGTAATTTTGAAAAAAGATTCACTGCATGTTTATTTCCCTTCCCCATCAGGATAAAAGATAATTAAAATAAAACAATGCAAACTGCTGGAGATTATACCCACAGGCTAAGAACATCTCATAGTTTTTAGAAATTGCTAGAGTAGTCTAGGCCAATACTCTAGTTTTCTGCTTCTGCCCTATTAAGTTCCAAAGAAACCTTATTCTTTTCAAGGGTACTAAAAAGTCTCCACTGATTCCAGAATCAAAGAAAAATGAAATTGTGATTGTATATAGCAATCACAATATATTAAATCAATTAACAAAGAAGAAAGTTGTCACTGAATCTTAAGTATGGGCTTTTTCAAGCAGCAACATTGAAAGAAGTGCAAAGAATATCCCACATAAAGACTAGCAAAATTTACTTAGAACCGGCAGGTGATTTACATATACACCTACAAATGGTTCTTTTAAAATGCAACAGTGGTGGTATTCTACTGGTTCGGCCTGGTTCTGCCGAGCTGGTAGCAGCCATGAGCAGCAGAGACCGAACCAGTTCTTGCTGCTGCTCTGCTATTGGGCCTGCCTGCCCGCCCGGGCTCCCATCCTAACCTTTATCCTCTGAACTTGAAGCGCAGCTGCTTTGTGTGGCACAGCAGAGGTTAGAATGCCTCTGCGCCTGTGCAAACGCCTCTGTGCCTGTGCAAATGCCTCTGCGCCTGCGCAAAGGGCATTTTTGGCACTCGCACACACACAAAGTGTGTGCATGCATGCAAAGTGCACCCACTAAGCCATGCCCACTGAACCAGTGATGCGCAAACGCCTCTGCGCCTGAACAAAGTGCATATTTGGCACTCGCACACACACAAAGTGTGTGCATGCATGCAAAGCGCACCCACCAAGCCATGCCCACTGAACCAGTGATAAAAATATTTGAATCCCACCACTGATTTGAGCCAAATGAGCAGGGACAGGAGGGCTTCCTGGACCAAATGAAACTACCCAGGAAGATGAATCTTGAGGGGGGGGGAGGCTGAATAGATTAAGTTATTTAATTGTGAAGTGGATCATCTCTTAAGTTTACCATAACATTACTTAGAGTAATTGTGACATGGTTCCAAAGTTCTTGTAAAGTAATTAATGTTTTTAACTTTTATTTCTCTATGTTATCCTTTTAAGTAAGTCCTTTTGTCTTCCTTCTTCTATTTTGGCAGACCATCATTTTGACTTCGTTGCTTCAGGACATGACAACCTAAAATTACCCTACTGAGATCTTGGAGAATGTGGATTCATCTTTGCAGGTAGAAAATAAATAATGACTGAAGACTAAAATCATATTTAGATGTTCCCAAATTGTTCTGTATTGGAGTTTAAAATCCCCACCTCATCCTCCCTACACACAGAAAGATATGCACTATTCACTTACTTATTCACACACATCTATTTATTTCTCACCTACTCAAAAAATCCAGATAATTTACATGCATAATTTTAAAAAAAAACATACATAACAATAACATAGGCCACATCCATGTTGGTCAGCCCAAACAGTCCCAATAAAGTGCTTTTACTTTCACATTATTCTCTCTACTCCAAAGGCCCTGCAGAAAAGTATTGCTTTTATTGCTTTGAGGCCATCCTGACCTGGTTGAGCAGGTTTTTTCAGACTGAGGAGACCTAGATCCATTAAGGTCAACTTCTATGACCCCATTTTCTTTTCTCAAGAAAGAAAGGAACCTACAGCATGCCCCTTTGGCCAGTATGTATTCAGTAAACAGATGGAGTCTGGAGAATGGTGTTTATGATATGTGCTATAAACTGTTTGAAGTATATTTTAGTTTTTGTTTTTTTTAAAGTGTGCCATGTGGCACTGGATCTGGAAGCAATATACTCTGAAAATAGAAATTTTAACATTCTTTGGAGGAAAAAAAACCCTCTAGATTGAGGTGCTTTGAATACTGCTTTTCTATTAAAGTGATTTTAAAATATATTATCCCAATATTCTATAATAATTGAAAAGGAGAAATGCTAAAAAAAGAAGCACTAGCACTTGCTTAAATAATAGCTTTGCATGCTAAATGGATAGAAGTGGCTTTCAGAAGATCATAGGTTCTTTGCTACTTGCAAAATGCAGCTTTTATCAGCTGACAATGTGTATATTATTTCTCCAATATGCAATGACATTTTTCTTCTTCCTCATCATTCAAAAGGTTAGAAATCAAATCATTTGCATGAGCATTATTGATACTCCCTCACTAAAAAGATGCCATTCAGTATAAAACCCACATCCTTTTAAAGCAGGGCTGTCAAATTCCCAGCCCATGGGCTGGATGCATCACATGGTGGCCATGCCCATACTCAGTTTAGTTAAAAGAAATGTATAGGGAAAAAGTCCCTATACATCACATGACACCACCGTGCTGACGTGAGTTTGACACCCCTGTTTCAAAGGGTTCCCTTATGCAAATGTCTTTCTCAACTAAATATTTGTTTATATTGAACTTAAATATTGGTCTAAACTGTAACAGCATAGATCAAAGTACTGAAAAGCAACAGCAATGGTATAAGTTGCTTCCATAGGAATCAAGATTAGAAATGCACCAACACCTTTTAAGTTTTTCTGACTCTTACAATCCTAAAAGTGTTGGAAAGTAAAAAAACAAAAAAACAAAAAACAAACCACACACCTCCACTAACCAGGCTATACATCAACCCGCTTTTTTACAGGTGAAACTCGAAAAATTAGAATATCATGCAAAAGTTCATTTATTTCAGTAATGCAACTTAAAAGGTGAAACTAATATATGAGATAGACTCATTACATGCAAAGCAAGATAGTTCAAGCCATGATTTGTCATAATTGTGATGATTATGGCTTACAGTTCATGAAAACACCAAATCCACAATGTCAGAAAATTGGAATATTACATGCAATCAATAAAACAAGGATTGTACATAAACAATATCGGACCTCTGAAAAGTATAAGCATGCATATGTACTCAGTACTTGGTTTGGGCCCCTTTTGCAGCAATTACTGCCTCAATGTGGCGTGGCATGGAAGCTATCAGCCTGTGGCACTCCTGAGGTGTTATGGAAGATCAGGATGCTTCAATAGCGGCCTTCAGCTCTTCTGCATTGTTCGGTCTCATGTCTCTCATCTTTCTCTTGGCAACGCCCCATAGATTCTCTATGGGGTTCAGGTCAGGCGAGTTTTCTGGCCAATCAAGCACAGTAATCCCACGGTCATTGAACCAGGTTTTGGTGCTTTTGGCAGTGTGGGCAGGTGCCAAGTCCTGCTGGAAAATGAAGTCAGCATCCCCATAAAGCTCATCTGCGGAAGAAAGCAAGAAGTGCTCCAAAATCGCCTGGTAGATGGCTGCATTGACCCTGGACTTAATGAAGCATAGTGGACCAACACCAGCAGATGACATGGGTCCCCAAATCAACACAGACTGTGGAAACTTCACACTGGACGTCAAGCATCTTACAGTGTGTGCCTCTCCATTCTTCCTCCAGACTCTGGGTCCTTGGTTTCCAAATGAGATGCAAAATTGCTCTCATCAGAAAAGAGGACTTTGGACCACTGAGCAAAAGCCCAGTTCTGTTTTTCTTTAGCCCAGGTAAGACGCTTCCGACACTGTTTGTTGTTCAGGAGCGGCTTGATAAGAGGAATACGACATTTGAAGCCCATGTCCAGGATCCGTCTGTGTGTGGTGGCTCTTGATGCACTGACTCCAGCCTCAGTCCACTCCTTGTGAAAGTCTCCAACACTTTTGAATGGCCTTTTCCTGACAATCCTCTCCAGGCTGCGGTCATCCCTGCTGCTTGTGCACCTTTTTCTTCCACACTTTTCCCTTCCACATAACTTTCTATTAATGTGCTTTGATACAGCACTTTGGAGACATCCAACTTCTTTTGCAGGTTTTCCCTCCTTATGGAGGGTGTCGATGATGGTTTTCTGCACAACCGTCAGATCAGCAGTCTTTCCCATGATTGTGATTCCTACTGAACCAGACTGAGAGACCATTTAAAGGCTCAGGAACCTTTTGCAGGTGTTATGGCTGATTAGAGTGGGGCACTTTGAGCCTAGAATATTGAACCTTTTCACAATATTCTAATTTTCTGAGACTGTTGATTTGGGGTTTTCATGAGCTGTAAGCCATAATCATCACAATTATGACAAATCATGGCTTGAACTATTTTGCTTTGCATGTAATGAGTCTATCTCATATATTAGGTTCACCTTTTAAATTGCATTACTGAAATAAATAAACTTTTGCACGATATTCTAATTTTTCGAGTTTCACCTGTACAATTAATTCTGCAGTGAAAAGCCTTCAAAACAATAGAAATTTTTATAGATGGGTTTATTTGTATCTTAATTGATATCCAATAATATGTAATAGAATTTAAGGACTTGTAGCTGTTGGAGGTAGGGTTAAAGGTAAATCCATAGAACCAGCAAAGTAACTATGCTATTTATTCTCCTTTACCATTGTTTACAGTAACAGGAAAGTATATTTTAAGTGTATGTTTTCAAGTAAATGTAAATATAAAAATAAAATTCAAAAGCTTTGCATCTGGATCTATATATTTCTCCGTACTGCAGAACATTCCAATTTCCACCATGGCAGCCGGTTCTGATATATATTCCTTTCCTTTAGTGAAGATGAGAGAAACCCATCTTCCTATGGGTTTCCATGGCTTGGTTTTTCTAGGCATATAGCATTTCCATCATCAATAGGAACATCTACCAGCTGATGGCATTTTCCTGAATGATGTTGTACACTATATCTAAATAACTGAAGACTCACATATCATTTAGTTAACCTTCTACTTGTGTCAATCATTTTTTATAAATAATTGTTGGCTAGTATTCACATTAAAAGTTTAAAAGTACACTTTTTTTGTGAATATTTGTATTTATTGGCCACCTTTTTATTATGTAATATTTTCTTTTAGTAACTTTTTTTTGACAAATTCATTATTAGTGTTTCTCATTCTTGTGAGGTTGTCCTAAAAGTAAAAAATTCCTATTGACACATCAACATAAGGTATGAAAGCAAATTAAAGTTAGATCTTTAGAGGGATGAATCAAAACAGGAATTGCCATATTTCTTTTGTTCAGTGGGTATTTATATTTGTAAAATGGATTGGACTTTCCTTTCATTAGTGTTGATTTGTTGACTACCTGATATGAATCTAATATATTTCAGATTTTTTTTTAGGAACTATGGAAGGCTCAGCATAGATATGCTGTTCTGCACAATTATTGGCCTAAACTAAGTATCCAAGCTAGGGATACCTATATGCATCTCTTCAACTTGCTGCACTTTGCAAGATTTCACACTCCCAGAATTTCCAACTAATTCTGGTAAATTTCAATTTAGAAAGCTCTATTCTTGCAACCTAGGCTGATTACTGTTTTTTTTTTTTTTTTAAGAAAAGCAAGGCGTAGTGCATCTTTTACATTTTACCTTTACCTGATGCAATTACAACAGGAAGCAAAATGGAAGGCTAATCCAGGATAAAATGGTGTGATTACTAGTTTGATGTATCATGCTTTCTTTACATTAGGCACATCTTGCTTAACTCTTAATTACCCCATCAATGAGCAAGAACTCTGAATATGTTGTGCAACGATAGAAGCAGAAACTTTCAACTGTTTCTCTCATGAGTTCATGCAGCTGCTGTTATAGCCATGTTGCTTTCACATTAGCATGACAAGTGATCATCCAAGGCCTCATAATACTACCTACTCTGATAGAATCTCTCTCCCCCAAGATCTTAATAACCAAGCAAAGAAATAACATTCTTTGTGGCAATCAGGGGACCACTGCAGGAGACATAAGGAAGCTTCTCTGTTAGAGGACAACAATCTTCCATTTACTTCACAGATTTATCTGTAATTTAAGCCACAGATAGAACAGCCACATATTCTGTATATACTCTCAGGGGGTGGGGAGAGGCTACCCAGAGCCTCATAAATCATGGGGAGGATTAAAAGCAATGAACATTTATCTTCTTAATCCTGCAAAGCAATAATGCAAAGCCAAGGATTACAACTTGCTGCACATGTAATCTTTGTATGGGGATAAAAAAAAAGTGTCAAGCTTTTTCTATAATATTCTTGGTTTTGTTTTGCTTTTTTTTAAAAAAAAAACACTTAAGAAAAAAAAAATCAACTAGCTGTGATTATGCCATTGAGGAAAGTAAAAAAAAACAACAACAACACCTTTTGGGGAAAGTATGCCTTTAATTGACAATAAAGTCACTGGCGTGCAGTGGTGGGATTCATTTTTTTTTACTACCATTCTGTGAGCGTGGCTTGGTGGGCATGGCTTGGTGGCAGGGGAAGGATACTGTAAAATCTCCATTCCCACCCTACCCCACCCCACTAACCTGCTTTCAAGCTCCGTTCTCCTGTGCATGACAACAAAAGAAGACCCAGCCAATTAGCTGGGACTCAGAAGGCAGAGGGCGGGGCCAGTCAGAGGTGGTATTTGCCGGTTCTCTGAACCACTCAAAATTTCTGCTACTGGTTCTCCAGAACTGGTCAGAACCTGCTGAATACCACCTCTGCTGACATGCTTGGACTAGAGGTGAGGTTAATTGCACGTTGCATCTGCAATTGTATGACTTTTTCATGATAACCCAAATTATTGCTCTATTATGACACTTCTGTTCTAGTCAGAAAGTACATAAAAAGCTCTACTGATATGGATTCTCTACTATGTGTCCAAAATATTGCACAACTATTGTCTTTCCAAAGTGGCAGGCACCTCCCAATAGTGTGATATGCTTAACTATGTGATTAAAAGGAGAAAATAGGGGATGTCTAAGGAACAGCCAACAAGCACACAGAAACAATGCTTTCCATACCACATACAAATAATATCCCAGATTGAATAATTTGTTTAATGTTTAATTTGTTGTAGTATAGCACAAGAAAGCAGAATCATTTATTTATGCTAAATCATCCCATTTGTTGTTTGTTTTTACACTGAGTAAATAGTAGCTTCAAGTGCAATTATCACTTCCCTGGTATTCTCAGTTAGAAGGAGGACGAAGACAAGGCAACTAAAGTCAGGCACAGAAAGTTCCAACTCAAACAATAGAGGGGAAGTGGCATTAGCATTTGAGATTCAGGCCATACCATTTTAGATCTTGTACCAGAATCTCATCTACATCCCGGAAATGGTACTTCCTCATGTGAAAAATCCGGAAGGTGGAGGAGTGCTTGGGTGCGACAGAAGAATCTAAATTGGGAAGCAGCTGATTAGCATCAGTTATTTTCCAGCACTGACCAAATCTCTCTATTTAAGTTCCACCTATAAAGAATTTGTCTCTTTTAATACCAACTTTGTATTTTAGTGGGTACTTTGTTTTAGACTTCGCTTGTATCACCATTTACATAGTCACTGGGATATGTCTTTGTCTGTAGGCATTGGTTCACTTGTAACTTTATTTGATCCATGAACCTTGATCAAAATTTGTTGTAGTTTTTATTCATTTGGTTTTTTACATTGATCTTCCTTTACAAGGGGAAGATCACTGTATCTATTCCATCAAAGAATGACTGTTTTGCAATGATCTTTTTTTTTTTTTTTTAGTAAGCTTTGAGTAGCAGAAGAGAACGCTGGACTGATTGTCCATCTGCTTTGCCAAGCCTATTAAATTTGGCAGCCAAATGACAGAGTGTTAAACTCTTTGGTTTATGTTGCCCATCTTACTATTATCCAACATTAGAAAGTAGTTATCTTGTGGCAGGAACCTTATAAAATATATTGAGGAGGAGACATTGCTTATTCATTAATGAGGACTTAGTGTAAGTTTCATTAAAGCAAAGAGAGCAAAGGAATTTGTGCAATAATTCTTCCCTTTATTTGCTTCATTCTAAGTGTGACATTGGCGTTTCTAGTTAAACAACACAAGAAGCCATGTACAGTTAGAAATCAGAGATGTAACATTATTTAGGTCAGCCATAAATTGCAAGTACATGCACAGCTGAAGGCAGGCTGCTGGGAAAAAAAATAGAAAGTTAGAAACAGACAGAATCAGTGATGATTCAGTTTGTTGGGGACATTTTCTGCCTTGCAATATATGCATCCTTTGTGGTTTAGCTTTTGGCTGTCATAGCTGATGTCAGAGAAGTGTTTATTTATTTTTTTAAAAAAGCAGCACCATCTGTCCCACCCCCTCCTTTCTTACACCACCAACTGTGTTCCTAATTAGCTCTGTTTGGATCACAGCCACTCCTGGTATTGCCTCTTTTATTTTTATCTCCACTCATCTTGTTTAGATGGAGTACTCATGTGAGCAGCTTTGTCTGACTCAGAATGCATTCTTTGACATGGACTTCAGGCTGGTCTACATATGTTCAGGGCAAGAATTAATCAAATATGTGTCATTCTTAGTGTATTCAGCAACACACACTATCAAATTCAAAGTTAGTTGTTTGTCAGATTCCATCTTTCAGAAGTGACTGATAGAATATTGTCCTAAAGTTTAGACCTCAACATGGATAGGTAGAAATCCAGCATGAAAGCATGACAAATATTACTATGCTGCTCAGATTTCTGTAGCAGCACTTATTTTTAATCATCAGAAGGTTTATTGGAACATTTCCCATCCTCCTGCATACTCTCTTGCTTTCTACTAAATGATTGTTGGGTAGTATAGTTGTTGGTGTTTTTGGTGGGGTGGTGGGAGTCCATTATTTCTTGTCCATTAACCCAGCAGCCAGCAATTTGATATGTGTTGGGATTCTTCAACTATTGAATGAACTTACAATTCTATTTTAAATATGTTTTGATGCTTTGGATGGGAAATATTGATCCATCTAATAGGTTCCAGACAATAACCTCTATTGCCTTTCTCTCCTTAAAAGGCCTATTCTAACTGATGAAGCAAGATGGTAAGCAGTTGCTCAGTGAAGTATAGAACAGCCTGGGAGGAACTGGAGGAAATATTAGCCCATGTTTTTAAATCTAACCAGCATCAATAATTTTTATGTTCAGAATATATGAATTTTGCTGTTTTGTCACATATTGATGACCCTGATCTCCCTGTTCTTTACTGCATGGTTCTATATACAAACCATCTTTACCCTTTAAGAGGACAGTAAACCGAAAATAGTAACCTAATCACAATATAAATTGTCCAGTGAAATAATTTCTTGCAATGTCAAAAGTTGCCATCAGTAAAGCAGAGAAACAGGCTAGTTATCTGAATCCACAGGAATATAATTTAGATTAAAAATGAGTCATATTGTTTAGACCATGTGTTGCTACATTTAAAGCATGTTTTATATAGTTTATCTCTTTAAAACAAAATTATTCTCTTTTGTTGGTACTCATTCCTGATTCAAAAACCATTGCTTTGGTTTGTTCTTCCTTCCTTCCTTCCTTAGTTACTTTAAAGTGAGTTTAGTAGGTGTGATCTTTTTAAATCCTCATTTATTGTAGAACTTATATTGTAAAGTCAAAAGTCATTATATTCCTACAAAATCAAATTTAAACCACCTGGCAATTAATTTTAAGAAGTATGTAATTGCCCTTTTTTTTGGAATATTGTTCATAAATCTGGTTTGAAGATAAATGTTCATGGAAATTTGCTCATGTCATCATAGTCCTATTTATGCATTATGAAAAATAGTATATTTATGTGGAATAGTTTAAAAGTAATATATACTTATTGTTCCCAAGGTTCCAACCAGCATTAATTGGGGGGGGGGGGATTTTTGATATACCAGCTTCCTTGTGCAAGGAATAGAAACCTTTTACAAGTCTTGAGTTGTATTTTTGAGGTTTAAAATTTGTTCAGGATTATTTGATTTTGTAGTTTGTATGACTGCCCAAGTTGTAAATTGCTAATGTGGGATTAAAACATGAACAATGTTCAATGAAACAATTAACATAAAAAAAAATCTGAAAGTAGAACATAAAACAGCACAATAAGGCTGAGCTCAAACATAGTAAAAGACAAACCACTTACCAGATGAGACTAGCCAACATCTTGGCCAGTGCTGAGGGGGGTGGGGACAAATTCCATTTAGAAGGCCAACAGGATAGAACCTGTGCAAATCTCATGCATATGTTATTCCAGAGGATAAGTGCTATGAAAGAGAAGGAAAACTCTCAAGGTTGCGTTAGATACTGAAACACTACATCATAGAGGAAACCTGAATAATGTTCAGTTTTCAGAACTCACAGGACATGCAGACACAATTGGAAATAGGCAATTAAAGGAAATGTTGGTTTTGTGCTGGTAAGGCTTTATTGATGGTAAGTAGAAGTATTAGATGTTTCCTATTGGGTATTCTGTATACTGGGTATATACTGGATATATATTCTGTTGTATGCGGTCCAGAGTTACTTGATTGTGAGTGAACATAAATTAGATAAAAATAAATAAACCACTGCACCTTGCAAAGTAGTGGTATTATTTGGGCACAGTATAATGCACTGATAATTACCTGAGATGCCATATTCTGGATCATTTACAGTTTCTGAATGTTCTTCAAAGGTGTATAGCACAATTCAGTAATATAAGCAGGAGGTGACCAAGGAATAAGTAACTATGAGCAGAGCCTCCAATCCAGAGTTGGTATTCAGCAGGTTCTGACCAGTTCTGGAGAACCGGTAGCGATAATTTTGAGTAGTTCGGAGAACCAGCAAATACCACCTCTGATTGGCCCTGCCCCCATCTATTCTCTCCCTCCCGAGTCCCAGCTGATCATCTGGGTCTTCTTTTATTGCCCTGCACAGGAGAATGGAGCTGGAAAGCAGGTTAACGGGGAGAGGAGAGAATGGGGATTTTACAGTATCCTTCCCCTGCCATACCCACCAAGCCATGCCCACCAAGCCACGCCATGCACACAGAACTAGTAGTAAAAAAAATTGAATCCCACCACTGCTCCAATCCAAGAATGGGTGGAATTGGCACACAAGATAGAATTTACAAAGTTACTCCTGGCTATCTGCTGTTCATGCAAAAGCAATGACTCTAAGGGAGGTCCCCTTATGCAAGTCTCCAAATCCAGGATGGAGTGCAGGGCCTAAAATCCAGAGCCACTTCATCTTGCCTGAGACAAAGCCCATTTACAGACCCTTATAATTTATGCTAAGGATGAAAACAAATATAAATCCAAAGCTCGGTCCTCATTTCATGGTAAATATTTGCTAATTGAATGCATACGTTGCAAACACATGTTATTTTAGGTGTCCATGTTGCATAGATTGAACAGTTGGGGAAAAATCCCAGAAAAAGGAAATGCCAAATCATATCTGAGAGGTTGTTTCCATTTGGAGCAACCCCCAGAAGTCAAACTTGGCTTTTTATAAATGTTTTGAAAATGGCATCTGAATGGTGAGTGTTTATGTAATTACATAAAAATATTTATGTAAAATTATAATTGCACCTTTGGAGCCCACTCACATGGAATTTAGTAAATGTGAACTCCAAGAACTTTCTGAGATTAACAGTTGACCTTTGAATTAAAAAAATAATTTCTGTCCTAGCGCTAGGAGAATAAATGCAAGCACTTATTTATGAATTCATGATAAGTTCAATAGTTAGTAGAAGAGTTTGTTCAGAGGTTTGATTTTTTGTGGCTAGGAGTATATTTGGATGAATCAATTTTTATATCCAGGAATTATTTATTACATTGCATGAAAGCATACGTGGTACACGAAAGTTTGTCATCTTTAGTCTTTTTCAAAATATGTGAAACAGTTGGGACTGCATTTTTTGTTTAACATGATGGTAGACATTTTTGTTTCCAATACAAATTTCTTTCTAAGTATCATACTGCTTATTGAGATAAAACATAACAATGAAATATTATACTGCTTAAGTAAACACTTAGTAAAGTAAATATGAGTTTATGCAAATCACCATATGTCTTGTGAAACAAATTCCAGCTAATAATATTTCACTGTCTTCTACTTTTGTACTACATAAAGGTCAACAAACCCATCTGATTATTATTTGGTGTCATTGTGTATGTGAAATGAAATGGAAGTTTCAGCTCAGTTCCTAATGACTGAAATTGTTACGTGAAATGAAATGGAAGTTTCAGCTCAGTTCCTAAGGAGTGAAATTGTTACTGAAAGACTATAATCAAAGCTAACACTAATTGGTACTCTTGCTGATTGATCATACTGTTTGTGCTTAAATATGGGCGTTAACAAACAATAATTATATTAAAAAAATTCTTCCTCTGACAGAGTGGGATGAAAATACTTCAAATTGTTTCTTCATTGTAAGGGAAACTTTTTTTTTTTTTAAAAAAAAACATCTGCTTTTCTGAAATCAGGTTCAATTTGAGGTCTACAAGTAACTTTAAAGAACAATAAATTATTCTAAGTGAATTAATTATTTCAGGACATCATATGTTAGAGATCACTAATTAAACAACTGAATGAGATATCATTCTTTCTAGTAGTGTGTATGGACACTACATGACTGAATGGCCCACTGTGTTAAAATCATATATAACACTATCACATATAACATCCCTAAGTTTGAAGCTTTGAAAGGCTGACTCAATAAAACTTTGATTAAATTATTATATCATGGTCTGCTTCAAAGTCACAATTTAATCAGATGATTCCAAAATGCTTCAGAAAACAAACAGATATTCCTATTTCCTATTGCTCCTGGGATTCTTATAGACCAGGGCTATCAAACTCCTGGCCCATGGGCCAGGTTATGTTACATGCTGGCCATGTCCACACCTGTTCTGACCAAGGCTTCCTGAGACCATAATTAAGCACACACTTAGTTAAAACAACTTGTTTTATTTCAACACTGGGAATTATGTTCATTCCCAGCTGGCAATGAGTCCCAAACAGTCCCTTCAAGATAAGCACTCACCTTTCTTTCCTTTGAATTGCTGCCAACAATTAGAGTGCCAAATGAATTATAAAAAAAAAAAAAAAAAAACCAACCAAAGTACAAAGTCCACAGAGAACTTCAAGAATTAATTTGAACAGAATGAACAACTTTGCTTCCTACAAAGGTTTCTTCACCTTTGCCTGTCCTTTATACCTTATGGGAAGGGCAATCACCTCCAAGCTTTACTCCTGAGTCGCCCCTTTTGTCTCAGCTGCTCTTGCCTTCTAGCAGCTCTGTACACACGCACACTGGGAGCAGGCTCCCCTTGTTCCTTGGCCTCGCTGCTTCCAGATTCTGGAGGCTCTGGAGTCAGCACCCCACTCCCAGCTGGTCCTGGCCCTATTTCTGCATTGGACGCAGGACCCTCATCTGAGTCCTCTCCAGACTCCTGGACTCCTGGTCCCCATTCTTCCTCACTGTCTGATTCCACTGCCATCTGCACAGGCTGCCGGCGAACCACAACAACAACACCCAGTTTAGAGAAGGGGGAAAAACTACCAATACATCATGTGATGCCATGATGATGTGAGTTTGACATCCCTGTTATAGACAATCGATAAATTTTTAATTTAAATTCTATGTGAATTTAATGAATGGATTAGAATGAATGGAATAGAATGAATGGATAGGACTTGAGTTATAAGATGGGCTTATTGATATTAACATAAGTAGGCAGCTGATGGGTTTTGTCACTTTATTAAAGAACTATTTTTGGATGCCTAGGATAATATTACTTTGAGTATTAATTAATGTGACCAGCCCCAAGCCATAACTTTAGTGGAAGATCAACTTATATTTCAACTATTTTAATTGTACTCAGAACATATCAGCTTAACAATATGCACTCTTGGTCAAATTTTATGACCTACATATTATATTACATACTGCACATGACTAGGGCAGATTGAGTCTCTTTACATTACAATAAGTCAACATCTGCCAAGCTTGCACTGACAGTCAACAGTCCAAACATTTTCTGCTTTTCACAATGAAGGAGAGAAACTATGATTGACTTTTGTTCCATGCCAGTCAGTTTTGCTGCCTTTGCTAATTAACTTATTTCCAACAAGCTACCAATATAATAAAAACAAGTCATGACAATGTTGAGAGGGTTCTTTCTGGGAAAGTCAATTATATCAGACTTCACCCAAGAAAATGTACCGTTCAGAGACAACAAAGCTGGATGATTCCACAATGACAAGTGGATTTTTCATCTTCTATGTCCTGTCTAGAAATGGGTTCTGTCCAGCCAGACACCACACCAAAACCATCATCTAGAGACCTTCACAAGGAAAGCTATTATATAAATAGTGTAAAATAATAGTAAACTAATATTTTTATTTATCCATGAATGTTTATTGCAGCTTTCTGCTTTTGTCAAAAGGACCAAAGCAGGGCACTGTTGGAGGTTTGCACATGTTGTCACATGGGGAAGGTGTGAAGTTTGTATTGCAGCAGCACAATGTTATTTAAGTCATTCTATTGTCTTGATTTCCGCTGCAGATACCACTATCTCTATATTTTATTAGCATGATAATAGCCAAGTATGATTGATTACTTGACATTGCAGTAGTGAACACTCAAGGATCATTAGAAATCAAAGTAATATAGTAAAGAAAAAGCAGCCTCAATCAATGAAGAGTAGAAGAGTGCATTAGAACAGGCAAACAGTGGGGAAATCCAGATAAGCGGTGATCTTCATCATTTCAAAGTAGATTTAACTGTGTAAACTACTATAATTTGTGAAAATGCCACTTTTTCTGGCTGTATAACTCTCCCTTATCTTGTTTGCTAGGGGAAATACATGAAAAGTGAACTGTGGACATCCAGCAGAAATGAAGAAAGATTAAGGATCCTTGGTAAAAGAAATGGAGTATAAAATGTGTTGTACTACATGAAAAATGTTTCTCAGAGATTTTGAGTATCATTTCTCCACTTGATTTTACCAAAGGGAAAGAAGTATCACTAATCCATATTGGAAAAGGGCAGTGTTCTCTCAAATAAATTACACTTATCGAAACAAAGCTACTAACTTTAAACACAACAATAATACTTTTTTAAAAATTTAGAATGGTTCTAATCTGAGTATTTTTTTCTTCAAACATTAGAGGGGAAAAACTGGGTGTTTTTTCAGAAAGACAATATATCTTAGGTTTATCATTATTTTGCTTGGTCACATCGTCAGACAGATGTTTAAACTGAATTTAGCATTGTTATCCAACTATTCAGTCCCTCCCAATAACCTATGATAGGCAAATATTGTTGTTTAATAAAATTAAAGCTATCACTGAAGGATGTAAACTGTTCCAGGTAGAACTGCCATTGATGGTGGTTTTGTTAATGCCAATGATGTTCTAGTTCTTTGGGGATTTCACCCCATGTACCCTATTAATATTGCTACTATCTTTGCTTTCTTTTGTCATAGTCATTTTATTTCTATTTGTAGATCTTTGTATTTTGTGAATTTCTCCAGTTTATCCTCTCATCTCAAAGGTGCTTTTTCCAAAAGACAACTGGACTTTATTCTTTTTTTCTTTGAAAATGTTTTGCTTCTCATCCAAGAAGCTTCTTCAGTTCTGAAACTTCTTCTGAACTGAAGAAGCTTCTTGGATGAGAAGCAAAATATTTTCAAAGAAAAAAATCAAGGAAGTCCAGTAGCCTTTTGGGAAAAGCACTTTTGGGACAACCAGGACCTGGATGATTGAGAATTTCCATAGATATTTTGCTGTCTCCAGGTATGTTAATGTCCACTATCCAGACTTCTGTTGCCAGCTTGAAAGATGCTAAGTTATTTGTAACTTATTTGTAGTAATCTTCTTCATCCAAACTGTTGATGTTATTTCCATGGGGCATGGAAATTGCTTGCCTCAACTTGCTATTCTTATTTTCCAGTCTGATCTTCCATTTTGGTGGCACACTGTTTGGCTTTTTTCCTTCTTTGTTTATTTTGCATCCCAGCTATTCAGTTATAACTGCAGCTGTGCTGTGCATTTATTTTTATTTATTTATTTATTTTATTTTATTTTATTTATTTGTCAAGCATGTATTAGATAACAGATATAATTAGAACATGATTATGATTACATGAAATGGGTATGAATAAAAGGGGACATTAGGACAGGGACAGTAGGCATGTTGTTGTGCTTATGCATGTCTTAGGAATGGGGTGAGGTCAATAGTAGACAGTCTAAGATTAAAGTTTTGGGGATTTGGGGAAGAAACCACAGAATCAGGTAGTGCATTCCAGGCATTGACAACTCTGTTGCTGAAGTCATATTTTCTGCTATCAAGTTTGGAGCAGTTTACCTTAGTTGGTTGTTTTTTACATTGGTGGTGCTTGATATTGCAGTATTTCCATCTTTTAGTGCTTGGGCTAGCTGTTTCTTTGGAACAAACTTCACTGCAGGCAGCCTTATTTTGATGTTTTTGTGCTGTTCTAGATGCTCAGTTATTCTTTGTTTCAATTCTTCTACTTCTTTAGTTAGATAGCTTTGTTCTTTCTGAGTCAAAGGAGAGGGTGCCTTGTTTCCAAATGAAAACAATCTTTGTTGGATTCCTCCACTGCCAATTCCACCTGATTTGACTCTACAGTCTGAGTTACTTCTGGCAAGGTTTTGATTTCTGTGAATATTTTATTTTGTATTATAAATCTACATTGCTCTACTAGCCTCTGTTCTGTAATTTCTGATATTGGATATTGTTCTTCCCAGAATTGGTACATTCATTTTAAATATCCTCTTGTTGTTTGACTTGAACTATAATGACAGATCATGATTTCTTTGTTTTTAATCACTGTATAGTTGGCACGAGTAAACACTTTTCATTCCAGTAGGTCTGCAACTGCTGGCCCTGATTTCTCAGCTAACAGTCCTCAGTCCTGTAGCCCAGTTTTCACCAGATATACAGGAACTCCAGCATCTAGCATGGTTCTTGTTAACCCAGATGAAAACTGAGCCAGTATGAATTTCTGTAATTTATATCTCACCATATCTTTTTATCTTTGTCTAACACCTCTGATGAGCTCTATCTGCGTGCTAAAAATTCTGGCATAGCTCTCTTTTTCTTCAAAGCAGACAAGACCCACAATCACATCAAACTAGTACCTCACTGGGGAAAAATAGATTCCCTAATTGGGAATTGAACTTAGAATACAGTGATGAGAGTGCTGAATCCTAACCACTGGATCACCACCAGGGACTGAATCCTAACCACTGGACCACCAGGGACTATATCCTAACCACTGGAGCATAAGGGACAAAATCCTAACCACTGGAGCACCAGGAACCAATTCTTGACCACTGGAGCACCAGGGACTGAATTCTAACCAATAGACCACCAGAGAAATTCTAACCACCAGACTACCAGAGACCAAATCCTAATCACTGGGCCCCCAGGGATCAAATCCTAACCACTGGGCCCCCAGGGATCAAATCCTAACCACTAAACCACCAAGGACTGAATCCTAATCATTGGACCACCAGGAACCGAATCCTAACCACTAGACCACCAGGGAAATTCTAACCACTAGACTATCAGGGATTGAATCCTAACCACTGGACCACCACGAATCTAATTCTAACCACTGGAGCTCAGGGAACAAATCCTAACCATTAGACCACCATGAGCTTAATATTTACTATTAGATCACAAGGGATCAAATCCTAATCACTGGATCACCAGGGATCAAATCTTAACAACTGTACCACCATGGACTGAATCCTAACTACTAGACCATTAGGGATTGAATCCTAACCACTATACCACCAGGGAAATTCTAATCACTATACCATCAGTAATCAAATCCTAAACACTTGACCACTAGGGCCCAAAACCTAATCACTAGATCACCAGGGAAATTCTTACCAGTAGACTACTAGGGACTGAATCTTAACCACTAGACTTCCAGGGAAATCCTAACTACTTCTTCTTCTTCTTCTTCTTCTTCTTCTTCTTCTTCTTCT
The DNA here is from genome assembly GCF_049901735.1 of Notechis scutatus. Taxonomy (NCBI): domain Eukaryota; kingdom Metazoa; phylum Chordata; class Lepidosauria; order Squamata; family Elapidae; genus Notechis; species Notechis scutatus. Next base: position 130,064,611 of record NC_142011.1, on the reverse strand, counting down.
TCTTCTTCTTCTTCTTCTTCTTCTTCTTCTTCTTCTTCTTCTTCTTCTTCTTCTTCTTCTTCTTCTTCTTCTTCTTCTTCTTCTTCTTCTTCTTCTTCTTCTTCTTCTCTCATTGTACTGTCAGACAGATGTTCAGGCTGGATTTAGCATTTTTGCCTACCTATCAAGCCATTTCCAAGAATACAGATATCGTCATAGGATTTAAACTATTCTAATTAAAGCTGCCTTTTGCAACTCACTGATGGTGAATTTGTCAATGCCAATTGTATTCAGGTGGTGATCCAGCTGTTTTGGGATTGCACCCAGGTGTCTATTACTATTGGGACTACCTTTGCTTGCTTCTGCCATAGTCATTCTATTTCTATTTGCAGGTCTTTGTATTCAGGGGTGGGATTCAACCGGTGTTACTATTGGTTCGGTGACTACATTTTGCAGTAATTTCAACATCTAGTGCAGTCCTTTTTGACCCAGGTGATGACCAAACCAGTATGGGTTTCTGTAATTTAGATCTCACCATATTTTTTATCGGAGAGACTTTCTTTGACTTTTCTGATGAGACTTGTTGAGTTGAGCCTCTAGTTGGTTGAGCCTCTAGTATAGCTCTCATCTGCCTCAGAGCACAGCACATAAGACTCACACCCATCTCAAAGTATTGCCTCATTGTGGGGGGGGGGATGATGCATCTGCTTTTTTTTTTTTTTTTTTAGAAAACTCAAGGTAGCATCGCTAATGCTTTCCCCATTAAATAAATTAAAATGTTTATACAAGAGAGATAGAAAAAGAAAAACTATTTAATGCAATTTTGTGTCCTAACCTTTATTCTAGACAATTCAGACATTTTAATTTATAGCTTTTAGAATTATAGTGCTGGCAGGGCCCTTGTATGTTGCAAATGTTTCATTCTTCCCTTGCAGCAATTACTATGAAATATGATGTAGGATTATTGTCAACATTGGTATTTCCCATTTGTTCTGATTGTGACTTAAGTGATTAAGGTAAACTTGCCTTGAAACAAAAAGAAATAAAGCCATAGTATTAACAGTTAACAAGGTATGACAGAAATCTAATAAAATGAAGAAGTGAAACTGACAACAAAGTGAGTGTTCAGACAAATCCTGGCACTTTTGCTTTTTCCATAAGTGATGGAGACCTGAAGTCCAAAAGTTCTTCAGATCAGCTATGAGTATAAAAGTTTGCATCACAAGTGACTCATTCTGAGTTACTTCAAATCTAATGCTTATTATTCTGATTTTCTAAAAGCTCTTTAAATTTAAAAAGTTCCCTTTTGATTGCAGAACCCCCATGGAGTGTTATGGTTTCTTGAGGCAGAACATAGACAGATGTTTATTGGCCTTAAGTATGGCACTGAAGACTTAAGCTTTTCTTTGAGCATGGTAATCATATCACTTACTGATCACTTTTTCTTCTCTCATTTACCCCATCCTCTCCCACTGGTCATTGAGAGGCAGTAACAGAAAAAACAAGACATCGGATATAAGATCTGATTTAGTTATGCTCTCTCCACCTTAATGAAAGATTGTGTTTAGAAATGGATATTCCTGCTGGTATACTCTGCTGGATACACTGAGTTTTGGAGCACTATTAAAGTATACAGCTACACAAAACTTCAGAGGGTTGCTGTGCTGAATGGTAATTCTAGAGAAACATATTTCAAGCTGTATTGTGTGAAGAAATGTGACAAAATGATGCTATTGGATGACTTTCCATGACTTTGTGTCATTGCTGTATTGCTTCAAGTTGATAACATCATGAAGATGTTATGATGATGATGATCATCGAGTTATTATCAACTTTAAAAAACAATATAGATCGAATTTCTTCATAACAATCAGTTCATAAGCTAGTCCTTCAGTCTTTCAGTTCATCACTGATGAAACAAGTATGTAACCATTTCATCTTTATAAAACTGGTAAGTTTATGTTAAGTAGCATTGCATTACTATGCTGATTTTAATAGGAAGCTTTAGATATCTTATGTCCAAGGGCATAGTTTGTCTGTAATTGATGATTCAAATTTGTGACCTGAGGACAAGAGGTTGATGCAGAACAAAATGAGATACTAAAAATACAAATTCTAGTTGAGCGCTGATTCAGCATAAAGCCTACAATTGACATGGAACGAGCTGATACTGGGTGGCTGTGTAGTGATGCTCCCTTTGCCACCAACCAATTTATATTTTCACCATTCTTAATCATGTTTTCACTTGATCTACTATCCAATTCAAGTGTTTTTCTAGTTTATGTTTGTCACCTTTCATATCCCATCCCATCCCTTTCATTTTTTATTCTTTTATTCGTTCATTCTTTAGCAATATATTTTAGTATATTGTATTTAAAGAAAATAAAGTTAGTTGAATTAGTGTATGTATTTACACCTGCTTGTTTCATTCATGTATTCTTTGCATAAAACATTATCATTAGCATCATTTTTAAATATGAACATGTATACATTGTTGTACATTATACAGTATTCTACATTTTATAGATTTTGTTTTTTTTTCCTTCCTTTTAACTCTCATCTGATATTACTCTTGTCACAAAATAAATGTAGTCATTTGTACTAATCATTTGAAAGTAGAAGACAGGTGGGGAAGGGAGTTAATTTGTACTGAGCACATCTAAGCACAAAACATCGGTTTTTTTGAAATGCTCTTCTTGCTTAGTGTCTGAAATTCCTTAAGCTGTTTTCTGCCATCCTGACTTTTTTGTCAATTTTCTGAAGTAGTGTATACTTTAGGTATTGAGTGGCAACCATCAACCAAGTAACTTTGTAGAAATGCTAATATGGAGCTCAGGAGCAATTATGTATATAAGCAGAGATTATGCCAAAGAGTTGATCAGTAGAGTTGGCAGGCTACCCTCTACTTAAGCTAGCCACTGGTGAGATTGGATTGTCCCCTTTCTCTGATAATTCTGTGAGTTGTTACTACCAATAACACATCTGAAAGCCATCTTTTGAGGAAGATCTTAGCTTAAGGCCTAGATCAGAGGTTGGCTGTTTATAATCACAGGATTATACTTAAATCAATCAATCAATCAATCAATCAGAATAGAGCTGAAACAGTCCTTGGAGGTCCTATATTCCAACCCCTTGCTCAAGCAGGAGACCCCATACCACTTCAGACAAGTGGCTGTCCAGACTTTTCTTAAAAACCTCCAGTGATGGAGCACCCACAACTTCACAATGTAAACTGTTTCACCGGTTAACTGTTCTCACTGTCAGGAAATGTTTCCTTAATTCCAGGTTGCTTCTTTCCCTGATTAGTTTCCATCCATTGCTTATGTATAAATCCTTTTTTTGCAGGATTTGTATCCCATTTAACCAGAATTGTTGTAAATCATCATACATGAAAAATAGGGGAAGCATCCAAAATTCTTTTCTTATCCACTTGTATAATATAATCGCACCAATTTTGTACTCTTGTAGCCCTTGATTTCCAGAAAAATTGCTTATCTCTGTCAAGGTCTTGATATTGGTAGAAAGTTCTGCCTGACAAAATGCTTAAAAGTTTATGATTCTTTGGCCATACATTCTTCCTTTTTGCAAGGCTGTTAGTCTATTAGAATAGAGTAAAATGATTCATTTTGTCACATCTTCACTTTACTTCCATTTTCATTTCAAACATTGTTTCATTCATTGCCATTCTTTTCTTTCTTTCTTTCTTTCTTTCTTTCTTTCTTTCTTTCTTTCTTTCTTTCTTTCTTTCTTTCTTTCTTTCTTTCTTTCTTTCTTCTTTCCTTCCTTCCTTCCTTCCTTTCTCTTCATTTCTCCCTTTCTTCTCCCTCTCTCCTTTCTTTTCTTCTTTCCTTCTTTCTTGAGCACTCACTACTCTTTAGTTTTGTTTTCTATGAGATTTGAAGCATTTTGTATTTCAACACAATAGAAAATTTGACATGATTTTAAAAAAAATCTCTGTAACTGCAGCCATGTATAAGGAGATGATGTCAAATACAGGGAAGGCAGAAGAAAAGAAAGTGAAGCAGAAAGGAAAGTGGAATGCACCACTGTAATATAATGCAAATGTTTGAGAGATGAATATTTTATTCTGCAAATATGGACTTTGTACTGCTTTAAAGTGAATATTGACAGACTTATGTAATAATAGCACAGTAGAAGTTATTAAGAGGAACATTATTACCGAGAACAACATCCAAGATACAGGAAAAAATTGAAACTCATGGTTGCAGTGTAGTCATTTCGTTAATGGCTGTTCCTCACACCATATTTTATAGGATCCAATAACTATGTGTGATGATAGATATTTAGCAAGCATTGTCCTCCCAAAGACTACACAATTACTCAAAAACCTTAGAAACCATGTACATTGCTCTATTCATCAATAAGCATTCAAGAAAAATGGCAATTTCTATGATATTAAAGTGATATCACTGATGTATTTCAGAAATAAAAATGTGTCTTTGATGCAGAAAGTTAGTCCTACCCAATTCCATGAATATGAATTTGCATTTACTTATATAAAGATCAAGCACTTCTGAAAATTATTCACATCCCAGAGACCTTGGGACAATTTATATTACAACACTCAGCAGTGTTAATTAAGGGAGAAGCATCTCTTGTGTTTAATGGTATGTTTGAAAGAAGGAGAAATAGCCATAGTTAATTTTGACTTCTAAATATGAAAGAAAGGATCTTCTATCATTAGAACACTAACTGAAGGAAACCACTAGGAAATAAATAGGGGCTAAAGTCACCCTGTAGGGGTGGTGAAGAAAGGAGAGGCACCCTGCAGATTGTGGAGAGCAGCAGCTCTTCAGCTGGACCCAGGGATTCCCTCCCATCCAACAATGAAGAGGAGAGGCAGCCATTATGGCTGCCGTGAAGCTGGGGCACCCAAAGTAACAAAGAATGTGCTGGCACAGTGTAGATAAACAGTGATTGGAACTTGGTGAGGTGATTCTTTTTTTTTTTTTTTTTCCCTAGAACCTAATCCCAAAGGAATTCAACCCTGGAAAAAAGACTCTCTGAAATACTTGTCAAAGTGGCAAATAATTACAGAGAGAAAAATTATAGACACCCCCCCCAAAAAAAAGGAACTAAAAGAAGAATGCAAAATCTTTAAAATGTAGAAAGGTGGGATTTTTAAACTTTAGTGGTAATATTTTGGTAAGGCATTTTAAATGCTGGAATTATTTGTTTGAATATTGACTATTTGCAAAAAACTGAAATAAATATTTGTCAGATTTTGTGCAATGTTGACATTTAAGCTGTAAGTGCAATCTATTGGTGCATGGGATATATACTAAAGTCCTACAACCTTGAGAAGGTACTTATAAAATAAAAGGGGAAAGGGGGAAATAAATAATACCTGGAGGACTGCTGTGCTATCTACTGTTATATTTATTTACTTCATAGTTATTGGAGGTTTAACTGTGAGATTATGGAAGACATCTAAAGAAAGTGACTTTTAAACGACTGATTTATTGAAATAAATGATTTATGACTGAACTTACAGAGTGGACTTAAGGAGACATTTTGAAATATTCCTGGATTAATTAAATTGATTAACTTGACTAACTGTGGGATACAAAGAACTATAACTATTGTATTCCCCTGAGGAGCAACGCCAGGATTAAGTGAACAGTTTTTTAAGCTGGCTTTCTGAGGTCATAGACAATTGAGACTTTGGGGTGGTGACAGACTACTGACAGGCTATTGAGGAATATTTGGACCAATCAAAATAAGACAAGATGTTACATCAGAGGGAGATGAGTGGATTTCAAAAAGAAATGGTGTTGATGCTCCAAAGTACCTATGATATGTTGACAAAGAACAGGGAGATAAAAAAATTAATGCATGACATTGTGGGGAAATCAAAAAATGTTCAACAAGGGATAACAAATAAAGATAATAAAACACAGGAAATAGAGGAGATAATAGAAAGACCAGAAGAAAAGATAGAACAGATAAATCAACAAATAAAACAAGAAGAGTAGAAGGAGGAGACAATAAAGACTTATAAATCAAATCAGGGACAATATATATTAAGAGATCAAAAAATGGGATTGGATAAAATGAAAGATATTTTTGAAGAGAAGATAAAGGCTTGGGCAGATCCTCCAGAGGCCCAGCAGCAAAAGATAGTAGAGATGGAAGAAATATTTGGGACAAATAGGAAAAATGTAGACAGAGACAAAGACCCAAGGGAGGAGTGTGGGAGGTAAGTCAAAAAACGAATAAGAATTGAAATATTAAAGAGAACAAGAGATGATAGTTGGAAAAGGAATGCTGTTTAATATAAGATTGGCTTTACTGAGAGCGAAAATAGAGGTAGAAACAAGATCAAGGGGGAATATTATTATACACATTTTTATATAATATACTAGAAGTAATAATTAGATGTAAAGATTAGATGTTGAAAGATGGTATTATGTATGTTTAAATAATATTGTGATTGTTATTGGAATGACGCACAAAAACACTGAACAACTAAACAATGAAAGAACACACTCTAATACAAATATGAATAACATCATAATTACATGATTAACATAACAAATATTATTATTATTTAAATAAATGATACCCAGTTGTCTCACCATTCATATAATGATATTGATGTATATCCAAAAATAGAAAAAAACATTACCAAAAAAAAAAAAAAAAAAAAAATTAGCCTTCCAACAGCAGATCTTCAAATTGTAGTTCAACTTAGATCTTGCCACAAATTTTACTACATATACAATACAGGCCTCTTTGTGTTAGAAATAGCTGCCCCCAATTGAATGTAGCCAGTGCGAATAAGTATAGAATTTCTCATGCTTTTCTCATAATATGAGCAGAAAGAAATTCAGCCACAGAGACATTAAATATGGAGAGATATGGAAAATCTGGCTTTTCTTTGACACCACTGATAGAGAGAAAAGGAGAGATATAATCTCAAAGTGCACTGCAAGAGATGTACAAGATTTTTGAAAATATTTGTCTCAAGGCTGCTTGAAAACATTCATCTTTCGTTAGCTGCTAGAATCAGAATGGCCGTGGAACTCTTTTGGGATACCATATATCCAGTCTTGTCCTTACAACAGATGAAGAATGGGGAAATGTTATCAGCGTGTACTTTAAAGGATTCTTTGCATATAGTGAACATTTCCCTCCAAGGGATGTAATATTGAGACTTGTTATCTGCAACTCCTTTAATTTCCCTAGCCAGAGATTATGTCACCTTCTGCTGAAAGTTGAAGCTTGCAGGTTCTTTAGTCAGTCTCCCAGCTCTTTGTCTATCTCCCTATAGCATTTTCTTAGGCAATAATAGAGCATTCCTGCCTACATTCATTATGGGGTAGTTCATTCATAAGATGAGGATTAACTAGGTTCCATACTGGCATGGTATACATTAGTTAATTCCTTCAAATTTTTCATAATTTATTTTTTGTATTAGTGGATTCTGCCTCTACTTTCTTTAAAACAAAATTGGAAGGCATTCCAAATCAATCAGTTCATTTCAGGGAAGAGGAGGCTGTTCAAGCTTTTACATACATGCATTCAATTCCATGCTACTGCCATATGATATTAAACAAGGCATAAGCCTTGACACAGTATTTATTGTGAATAGTAATTCCAGAATGGTTGAAACATGTATATGTAGATTCCAATAGCTTAACAGATTCCAACAGCTGACAAGGATATTTAGCAACTTATATGAAGCATAATGATATCTGCAAAACAAGAATTCTTAAAAAAAAAAAAAAGCAAGTAGTTTGGGACATTCAGAGTATTGACTGATATCAAATTAGGATCTGCATACATTTAATTTCATTTTGCATGCCCATGCGTGTGGATTTTCAGATAGGCTATCAATTTTTTCTAAACAATAATGTATCTTTCATCAGAGGCATTTAAAAGTTTTATGTTATGCATTCACGTAATATTTTTGCAATTGTCTCCAGAGACTGCATCAAAAACTTTCATAAATCTCACTGAATTCATAGATTGTAGACTGCCAGCCTCTAAGATACTACATTTAAAATAGTATATCAATGAAATCTGGTAAAAAAAGGTCATAGTCCCCATGCATGCGCTAGCAGGGAAAATATTGACAGGGGGTAAATATGCACATATGCCAGCTTTGAGAAGGCATGCATAGTTCCCTGGGAGCTATAGATACAAATACTAATTGAACTATTTTCCCCTGGAAATTTGCCGAGAAGCATTTGGCAGGGTTATTTTCCCAAATCATGGATCTGCAAGTTATTGTTTGCTGTTTCATGCTGCTAGCACTTAACTGATATGGATTCAGCTGTTTGCAGTATCAGCTTGAGTTCCAGATACTGAATAATAATGCAAATGCTATTAATCAAAAGCTGCAATCCATTGGATACACTACTGAATGTAAACCCAATGCTGTTCTTGGAAATGTGAACTGAATAATTTGTTCACAGAGTTAATGTTCACATTAAAACAAAATAAATCCATTAGTCTTCATGCTATTATGCGGCTTACCTGGCATGCTAAAATAAGTTTTCTTCTATTTATGGAACAAATATATCAGAATGGAGATAAGTAAAAATGTAGGCTGCTATTTATATGTTTGCACGTTATGGATTTATTACTTTTTATGATGTACAAAAGGCATATTTATATAATGAGAAAGGAAATTTTGTTTCAATAAAATCACTCTTTTTTGTTTTTGTTCCCATTTTTTTTTTGCCTACCTGTATAATACCATAGTACCTTAGATTCAGATATCTTCAAACCATTTTCTGAGGCAGAAGCCATAATAGAGAATAGAGAGAGAATAGAGAGAGAATTCTTTTATTGGCCAAGTGTGATTGGACACACAAGGAATTTGTCTTGGTGCAAATGCTCTCAGTATACAAAAAAGAAAAGATACATTCGTCATGTGATACACAAAAAGAAGGTTGAACTAAAAGCAGCAACTCTGAGCAACTCTAAAGAACACTCAAGGAACAAAACTTCTCCAATGTAAATTTGTTTAAATATCCCCATGAGCCTCTTCAATGAATGATGAAATATACTGACAATGTGACATTGGTTCACATGAGACACTCTTTTTATTTTACCTTCCTCTTCTGAATTAGACAATTAGAAAGTCAGCGAGAAACCTTCTGAAGATATCATTGGCCTACTTTTTAAAATGTGTTGGCAGTTCTTTGATTTAAATTGGGCAGAGACAAGAAACCTTGAATCCTTCTAATTGCATGTTAATTCTCCTTAGTCCCAGCCATCATAATATACTGTGAGAATTGCAGATTGAGGCAGTTTCTGCCTTGATGTAGATGGACATTTAGATTGCAGACCTGCCATCTGAAATGATACAGCCTGACACTTTTCACAATGGGAAAAATGAGTTTAATTGAGCTAGCCTTGTAAGTTCTGACACTTTTCCTAGAATGCTGCCATTGCCTCTTTCTGGATGATATTTGTTTATTTGTTCTTTGGCTTTCCATTCTCCGTACAGTTCTGATATTTCCTGAAGGCGTCTAAACTGAATATTGACCCTATACCTTACTTTCACAGTCAGATGAGATCAGTCAGGCACTGCAACATTCTGAGATCTTTGAGTAAATAGAAGATTGTAGATGCCAGTTGTGTATCATTGGATTGTCCGACATCTCCTAAATTCACCAATGAATTTCAGCAAACCTTTCAAACATATATTCTAAAATATGTTCAGGGATCACTTTTCATCCCTCCAGAATTATGGAATGAAGAATATACTGTATATTTTAACATTTTGAGAAGCAGGGTTAGTCCCTGAAGTTTTCTTGGCAAAATTTCATTAGTGGTTTGCTTTTGCCATTTTAACAGTGGCAAATACAGGTCAGTTTACATCTCCAAAGGCCTATTTGAAATAAAAGTGCTTTCCAAATGAGGTGAGATAGAGTTCAGTGAACCTTATCTGACAAAAAGTTTTAGGGTTGTAACTAATACATCATTATGTACTTATATGAAATAAAGAAGATACATAAGGAAAACAGAGTAAAGCATGTTAGTGTCTTGAATATACTCAGTGGATACCTTGCTAGGAAAAAAAAACCCAGAAGGAATATTTAAATGTCTCTCTATGCTTATTCCATGCTATTTAGATACAAATGGATGGATGTTGGTACCTCTGGGAAGAGAGTAGATCTTTTTTTAAATAGGAGAGAAATTTTCAATTCAGCAATGGTTAAGGGCCCAGCAATAATGTTTCTATCAGTTAATTTACTCTCAAGAACCAAGTATTTTTTCCTCAGCTTTCTTTCCCCAAAACTGAATGTTGGAACTGGTGTTTTTTTAAAAAAATCAACAAAAACCAGAACCATATAATTCAGAAATGAAGGTCCTATCTCTAGGTACCAGTGAACCTATGGAGAACCTGTAAGCATCCTAACCTATCCTTAATTTTGTTTAGATGTTGAACAGGAAATTGGTGAGCAAGCAAATAAAGCACCAGCATGTATCATCCCCTTTGTTTACAATGCAAGAAAAAAAACCCACTCTAAACTATAACTATAATTCTTAGTCTTTCTCTTTTCTTTGTTTGGAAATGTCCATTTTGTGACCTTGGCAGGTATTTTGTGAACATGACGATACCTCATGAAAGTATCCACTATATGATTTCAACATTTCCAATGTGTCCAAAATGGTTGCTTACCCAAATAACTGTTAAACATAACCTACCTTGCATTCCTGAGACCTTGGCAGATAAGCAAAAACAATTTTCTGGTTTTTTAAAAGGAGTTTAAGAATAAGAGTAGCTTGTTTCAGACTCGAGACATTTGCAAAGTGTTCAGGTATCCTATTTTGGAATAGCTATTTGTTAGTTCTGTTTGCCAAATACTGTAAATGAGTCCTTTGATTCTACCACAGGCTCTTGGCAGTCTGTTCTTCCTTGTATCCTGACATCATGTTCCACAAAGTTTCCACAGCTCCTGGTTTATCAGGGGGAAGAAGGCGGAGCCTCCTTGGTGACGGACCATAGATTGCAACTCTCTGTGGCTATGGTCCGTGCTGTTTTGTTGGAGAGCCCTGATCATTACGATTAGGGGTTGAAGCTGCCTTGGAGAGGTGGCGGAGTAAGGGGAAGCCGCAAGCCAGGTTGAGGGGAGCCGCATCTCCCCTCCTGGGCTTGGTCTTTTCCCCCCCGAAGACGACTGCAGTGGTGGTTTAAAAGGTCCACCCCAAAGAGGAGGACTCAACTGGATTAAGATTTGTGCAGGAGGGAAGAAAGAGGTGGATAACGTCTGAACCGAGACAACTGGGCAATACAACTAAACAAAAGTACCCCGGGATTAAGGTAACATGGAATTTTTAAGAAAAGAAAAGTGAGCGGCGAAATTACAAAGGGACAGGAAAAAAACAAAGAAAATATATTTGACAGCTAAGCGGGGCTTCGAACCGGGAAAGGAAGAAGCTGGAACTAAAGATTTAACTAAATTGGACTAAAATATTTTGGGAATAAACAGGCATAAAATAAAGCTGGACTTAAAATTGTCAAAAAATAATAATAATAAAGTTTACAAATTGGAGACTGGACTGTGCTGGAATATTGAGGTTCGAAAAACTCTAAATAAAAAAAATAGGGGGAAAAGGTGAAGACTTTGTATAATGGAGAGTGCCACCTTTTGACAAAAACTTGAGCTCAAAGAAAAGGGGAAGCATCCTGTTTTTGAATGAACTTGTGTGGATATAACATTAAAGAAATATTGAAACAAAGTAAGAATCTAAGAAAGTGGAAGCAGAACCAGAACAAAGAAAAAAGCAAAGAAAGACTGACTGTGGGATTGATTGATGTTTTTGGTATAGACCCTGGGCTGGAATAACTGAGAACTTTAGAAAATTGAAAGAAGAAAGAAGGAAAGTAAAAGTGTTTTGTGTTTTTTTTTTGCTGGACTTTAACGATCATGAAAAATGTGTAATGATGATATCTCTTCGGGAATTAAAAATGGAACTTAAAAATATAAGAGAATTACTACAGGAAAGAGGCGAATCACTTTGCTCCGTATTAGAAAAAATGGAAATGGCGATTGAAGAACAAGAAGAAAGAGCATCAGAGGAGGAGGAGTCAATTCAAGGAGAAGACATTTTAAATTGACAATTAACACAAAGAACGCTACAAAGAAGTGGGGAAAGAAGGAAGGTTAAAAAGTTGAGATTTAAGAAGGCAATCAAAAGGGGGAATACTTGTGAAATCAGGAAAGGCAGAAAGACCCAGCAGAAAAGTGGAAAGGAAGATATTAAGAAAGAGAAGGATATAAACTGGAATGAGAAAAGATATGGGGAAAAGACGGTGAGGAGAAGCAGTAAGAAACAGGTGCATGAAATAAAGAAATAGGGAAATAGTAAAATGTTGAAAAGAAATTGTTTTTTCAGAGATAATGGTTGATGAATTAAAAAGGGGATTCTGACGGGTGACAAGGGGTAATAAGAATATCTCTGCAATTAAAAATATTTAGAAAATAGGGTAATATAAATACTGATAACTCTTATTAAAAATCAAGGGGGGGAAATATGCTGCAGAATCCAAATGAAAAGATGTAATGATTATTATTGTAACTTCTTAAAAATAATGGTTTACTGGGAATCAAGATGAGGGAATAAAGGTATATTTCAATCATTGAGGTGTCACACTCAAAGCAGTAAAAGGGGGGAAACCTATACTTGTTTTTTTTTTTTTTAGTGTTAAAATTTGTATTAATCTTGAATTTATAAAAAGAATGTATAATGGAAAGGGAATATGACAGACTAAAGAACCAACTAAATTAATAAGTTAATATAGACTATTACTATTATTATTATTATTATTATTATTATTATTATTATTATTAGGCAAACACATATTGTTTATCTTTATTTTTAAAATAAATATTAAAGGATTATATTTGAAATAATTGAAATGAAACAAAAAGATGTTTTGATTGAGATTAATGAGAGAGGCTAGAATTAATGTGTTTGTTTCTCTCGTGACTGAAAATTTGGAATGGAAAAGGTAATAATAGAATTAAATATGCATATATGAATGTATAATTGGTGTCATATTTGTATGTAAAGGTGATGACCTGGAAATATGTTGTCCACTAAAAAGAGATTTTTGTTTTTAATGTGAAAAACTGAATAAAATTTGTTTAAAAAAAAGTTTCCACAGCTCCTCTTTTAGGTGTCAAATATGAGACATACTGTGGCTTTCAAGTATAATTCAAAATTATAATGCCTAGGGCTACTGGCAATGGTGAAATAGATGTTCTTATTTGAAGCAATACAGGGAGAATTTGGTGTGGTACAAAGACTGATAATATTATTTTTCTTTAGTTGAAAAGAGATGAAGTTCAGTATTAGCAAAGATAAGGGCAAGACTGGGAAAAAAGGATATCATAGTTTATCGTCCATGTCCTATTGTTTCTTTTATTTTTATTTTTTTTCTTATATGTATCCATTTATTCATAACTATGTTTTTACTTATACCTATTATCTTGTAAACAATTGACAAAAATAAATAAATAAATAAAAATATATAACATACTACTGAAAAATAAGATAACATTCACTTAACTGCTGAATAGAAATGGAAGGCAAAATCACTGGTGGTGAGTGTCATTGTTACATTAAGCCCTACAGTTCTTACTGTTATCAGCTCTCCACCCCACATATGAAGCCCACTTTTAAGCACAACGGTTCAAATGCTTGTTAATCAGAAAACATATTTAGGCCTCCCAAACAATATTTGAAGGGTCTAAACAATGCACAGAGGGAGAGGGAAAAGGGAGTAGTCTGAACGGAAACCTTACCTTTGGTGTCCAAATAACTCTGTCTCTGATGAGATGCATATGAAGGAAAGCAGACATGAAGCGGTTCAGAAAATCCAGGAAATAATTTGTTTTCCCAATGAGGCCTTGGAATGGGAGGAATACGCCTGAGCTACTTGTCTCCTGCCCTTTTTATTAAACATAGTCCTCCAGTGGGATTCAAAAAAATTTATAACCGGTTCTGTGGGTGTGGCTTGGTGGGTGTGGCAGGGAAAGGATACTGTAAAATCCCCATTCCCTCCTCACCCCACTAACCTATTTTCCAGCTCCGTTCTCCTGTGCAAAGCAACAAAAGGAGACCCAGCTGATCAGCTGGGACTCGGGAGGCAGGGGGTGGGGCCACTCAGAGGTGGTATTTGCCGGTTCTCCGAACTACTCAAAATTTCTGCAATGGTTCTCCAGAATTGGTCAGAACCAGCTGAATACCACCTCTGCCTCTCTCTCAAAGATTCAATGTTGTACCAATTACAGGATATGGAAGATGAATACATTGGGTTTGCTTCCCATTGGGAGGGTTTCAGTACAGAGATCCTTTTCTATCTTTAGAGGCTTTATATTGATCAGACTTTTAAATTTCTTTAAATTTGAAATTAGTACTTATCCATGGCAAGATTCAGTGTTTCACATCCACACCGATCTATTACACCTTGGCATCATTTATAATTCCAATATGTTTTCTTCCAGAGGAGAAGCCTGCTCCTTTACCAAGAGTTGGTGCATTTCAAAAATATCATTGCTACCAGATAAAATGTAATTCAGGTTTCTTTTATATTTAGATGTTTTACACCATAGATCTAATTTTTATATCATATTTTAAGAAGTTCAGCCTCTAAATGTTCATCTGAACAAGTTTTTTTTTAGAGATTATGATTTTCTAAATGAAAATGATATTGTTATATAGTTTATTTGAATCCGGCATTATCTAATCTTATCTAATAGCTTATCTAATAAGGGGTAGACAATATTTTACTTTTGTTTCTAAAGAGATTTTCTAATCAGGATTATTTGTAGATGAATTGTCTGAAATCTGAGTTTAATCAAGATTTTGTTAAGCATTCAAAACAGCAGAAGGTGGCAAATTTATATCCTGGTAAGTTTGCATACAGTAATGAAACTGGATTTCCTTTTTGATTTATCACAGCAACATGAGAGTTGCTACAAAATTCTCTTCCCCACAAAATAGTAGATAAGAAATCCTGTTGACCTGGAAGAACTCAAGATATTGTAGAAAGAAGAGATACTGTCCATTTTTCCCACATGACTCTGAAACTTTCAGTGTCCTGAAAGTTGGAGAGAAATATGCTGCTTAGATAACATTAGAAGGCTCTTTAATGTTAGAAGTTAGGAGAAAGAGTATTGCAGGTAAAAATTATTCCAATAGACACAAGGAAGCATCAACATATAAAACAAAGTTGGGTTGTTCCTTGAGTTCTGAACTTAATTAGAAGAGATTTAGAACTATAATGTGAGTAATAATGCTTAATCGAAAAGTATACAAAGTGTAGGGAGGAGAGTTGAGAGGGACACATAATCTTTTAATGGCATGTTGATGATCATTCTCTGAAAAATGGACAGAACTTTGATAATGATTTGGGTGTGGGTAGACATAACTTAAAATAGATTTAATTTATATTAAAATTAATTAAATTACATTCAGCTAATATATTTATACTCCCTTTGAATCATTATGTTCCCTTCTGGTGATGCATTTTATACAGTTTCTGGAGGGTTGATTATGATTTATTTCCCCAAAAACAGTTTTAAAAACCCTCAGTAGTTATTGTAAGAACTCTGTATGACTAAGGAATGAAATAGGAATACAACAAGGCACAAATAGGTAAACATATTTTACCTGCTATATTTGTGCATTGAGGGAAGGACTGCAATTTAAGCTAACTGCCTTCATGCAATTGCTTATAATCTTAATCATAACCATGTACTTGTAGCTTTTTTATAGGTGGGAGTACAGAGCAGAGAAAATTAACAACAACAACAATAATAGTAATAGTAATAGCAGCAGCAGCAGCAACAGTAGTACAATAGAATGTCAAAAATAATTTTGTTGTCGTTTTATCCAATTTGCTAAATAGGATGAGTACTCCTGTGAATTCTTCTTGCTTTTTGACCATTTTTTAAAAAACTCATGAATATTTATCAGGAACACTATCCAGATTACTGTATATTTATTACTCTCAACTGTTGAAGTGAACAGTTTTTGCACTGTATAAAGAATCACATAATCATTTTGAATGAAAAATGCTTCATTTGCATAAAGGAGATGGTGAAGTTTATGTCCAAGAAATAAATGTGTATGGGCAATATATGTGTACATTAATGTATTAGGTACAATATTGACATATAATATTTTCATCTTGAAGTGAAGCCTCATTGCTACTTCCCCCTTCAAATTTTAATGATGATTGTTGTGCCATTTGGGCACTAATTCTTGGCTTCATTTATTCCCATTCTACTAGAATCACCTGAAGCAGAACATTTAACTCTAGTTGTGCAAACAGACTCATGCCAAGCTGGAAGTGCTTTCCTCATATAATTTCAAACCTCCATAGCTGAACACTTGTAACATAAACCAACTAGCTACATTTTATCCTAGAATACTATATGAAGCCATCTGGTATGTCAGTTCATTTTTCAATGTGTCATATGTTCACTAAAATTGAGTAAAACAAATCTTTAGTAGCCATGGATGAGCATGTTGTATCTACTATATCTAGAAATGTCAAATGTGATGGTATAGAAATAATAGAAAGACAAATTCGTAAATGCCATGCAAACATAGTTACTGAAACTCAATAAAGACATGGGTAGAATCTGCCCCACCTGGTCAGTGCTCTCTAACTACTTTTCAGTGTGTGAGAGAATGTGATTTTGTCTATGACAAAATTGCTTCCACAGATAATACATGGTGAAAAATAATATTGGGAGAGGCAAAGGAAAGGAAGTATTATTATGCAGAAGTGCCATTTTATGATTGAACATTAAGTAGTATGTGTTTTATTATTTTAATTGATAGGGCATTATGCATAACACTTAGGGGGAGCTCTTTCCAATTACCAGTGAAAAGATCCTTTTAAAAAAAGTATCTTCTCATATTTTACACTGCCATTTTTTTAAAAAATGCTGTTATAAATTTTACATTTATGTTCCTACTTTTATGTTTGCACCTAAAAAAATGTCTGATTAAAGTAATGAATGATTATTGCTAGGCTCATTTCTATAAATTCTGAATATTTCCCCTGTTTTTGATTAAACCCATTTTGTTCTAATGATCAATTTCTCCAGACAATAGATAATTTCCCTCAGAAAATACATATTGTATCTGTTATGAAAACAGAAAAAAATGTTTGATACTTGTAAAGATTGTATAAGAAGGAATCATACTTTCTCCTATTTCCATTTGAGATGCAGATTGGTGAGAACCCACACATAATCCTTGAATATGATAGTTCTATATGGATAAATGGAGCAATATAATTTAAAATATATTAGATTAATAGAGAGAGAGAGAGAGAGAGAGAGAGAGAGAGAGAGAGAGAGACCCTATATAGATATAAATATAGATATAGATAGGTATCAGTAAGTGGTAGATGTCTTACTGTTGGGAAACACAACTACAAATGACTCTCCTGAATATATAGAATGATGGGGTAGGAGAATCTGGGCACTCCTTCTCACATTTCTCCTATTCTCCATCATCAGTGAGTCAGAATATTTTTCAGTTATTTTTTAAATACCAAGATTTTTAAAAATGCCAGTCTCCTTGGACAGATACTCCTTCTTTAGCCCACTTCCTTTGTCAAGCTCTTTCTGAAGTTCAACAATCTTGCATGAAGACTCATTGTTTCAGGGTTATAAATCTTAATTTTTTTAAATAAAAGTTTTATTTGGGTTTTCACAAAACATAATACAAATAAAATATCTTTTTTGAGAGTAGCATGATTCCAGGTTATCACATCTCCATACAGACATAATCTCAATTACATATTCATCTTTATATTCTTTTATACTTTGTCACTATTTTATCATTTTATCAATAATTTTTCCCTTCCCTTACTTTCCTCAACCTTACTTATAATTATCTCATTCCTTTCTAATTCAATTACATATCTTTTTTCTAAATTTATATCTTTCTAGTGATTATGTTTGTACTTTTGTCTGTCCTGCTTACAATTTCATACATTCTTTTTCCATCATCATCCCAAATGGGAAAAGAAGAAAAGCAATTCCCTCCCCTTCCAGGCATTAAAAAGGAAGGTTTTTCCCCTGTAATTACTAAGTAGAGAGAATCACCTTTATATCGTATAGTTGTTATCTATTTAAATATCATTTTACATTTAGTTTATACATTATACAATTATAACATTCAGTTTCTAATATCTATTTTATATCATATAACTCTTATCAGCCAAATTCCGCTTGGTACTTCCTTTTAAAAATACACAGTAAATTCTAAGAAAAGAAAAAAATATATAACAATAATGAATAAAATGTTTATTCTATTCAAATTCATCCTGACAACTGACATTGATTTCATTATAAATCTTTTACATTTCTTTTCAATTATATTTTATAAATAATTAAGAACAATTAAAGTATTTTCATTCATTCCTCTTATTCCCTCTTACTTTTCCCCCCTTTTTCTCTTTATTTCATTTAATTATTAACAAACATTCCATTACATAACAATACCAGTTTTATCTTTCACTTTAATCACCTGTTTCATATTTTCTAGCTCATTACTATTTTTAATATAACAACACTATCCCTTGTACCCTTGCAGGATCCTCTCTTTTAATTTATATTTTTAACCATTATCTCTATGTCTTTTAATTAGGCTTATACCTTTAATCCTTGTATGTTTCCCCTGTTTCTTTATTTCCTGTTTCTGTCCCTTATAACTTCTTTTCCTTTTTATCTTTCCCCTCTTTTTCTCACCACCCTTTTTGTCCCCCCCTCTCTAATTCTCCCTTCTGTAATACTCTCTTCTGCTTCTTCCTAATATTTACTTTTCAAACTGTTCTTTTTTTTTTAGTTGTTTCCTCAGATCTTGAGTTTTTTACTCCCTTTCCCTCCTTTTCCCATTTTACCCCACATGGAATTATTTGGTCGTTAAAGATGGCTTCTTCTTTGTCCAGCCCTTCTTGTTCTTCAAGCATTTCTTGTTGCTTTTCATAGTTCAGAATCTCCATTTCTAAAAATTGAAGTGCAAAGCCAAAGGATCCTCCTCCCTCTTGTGACTCTTTTTTTCATATTTTTTTTTTGAGTTCCATTTTTAGTTCCTTAAGGAGTACTGCCATTTTAAACACTTTTAAACAACCATCTGATTAATTTTATTTCAAACCACTAGAAATCCTACACCCAAAATTCCAAATAATCCAAAGTTGTTTCTTGTTGCTTCTTTTTTGCACTTTCCCTTTCTGGGGGCTCTGTTATCTTGTAGCAAAGTTTCAGTTACAATTCTTTGGAAGTCTTGTTAAAATTCCACTGTTAATTCTTTTTATTTCCAGGTGGTACTCTCTGCTGTTTCCAAGTCCCATCCTTTCTTTTTTCCTCTACTTTCCTCCTTTTGAGGGCTTTAGAATATCCAGAAAGTCTTTATTTTCCCTTTGACACTTTAATTTCAGCTTAAAGTTGCCTGTTAGTGTCAAAGTAAATTAACACAAATTTCTTACTTAAATCTCTTCCTTTTAGAACTCAAAGCCAATTGCAGCTGTCAGTGTTAGAGAGAGAAAAAATCTTTTTTCCTTTTCCCTCTCTCCTCCACCACTTTAAAAATCTTCTTTTAGGAGTAATGCTCTTGATAATTTAAATTCCAGGGTACCTTGCATAGATGTTATCTCTTCTTAGCCTGGTCTGTCAAGCTCTCCCCTTATCTTCCTCCTGCTTATTCTTGTCCGGTCGGGTTCTTCTTTGAAGTGGCCATTGCTGACCACCGCTGCAACCGCCTTCAGGAAAGGGACTAATGACCAGCCGAGAAGGAGATATGCAGCTCCCCTCAACTCAGCTGGCAGTCTCTCCCTTCTTTGCCACCTCTACGGGGTGGCTTCAGCCCCATATCCAAATGATCAGGGTGATCCAGTGATGAGCACGGATTGAAACTGCACACGATTGTGGATTTTGGTCCATCACCGAAGAAGCCCCTGGGGTTATAAATCTTTAAAAAAAATTAGGGTTATAAATCTTAATTTTTGTTCTCTATTTATTTGCCATAATGTTAATCTCTTAATTTACTGGAAGATAAGGAAGGCTGAGGGATTGAAATTTCCAAGACATCTCCATCTTCTTCTCCTCCTCCTCCTCCTCCTCCTCCTCCTCCTCCTCCTCCTCCTCCTCCTCCTCCTCCTCCTCCTCCTCCTCCTCCTCTTCTTCTTCTTCTCCTCCTCCTCCTCTTCCTCCTCCTCCTCCTCCTCCTCTCCATTTTAAAAAAAAAGATAAAATAGGTGGAGAAAGTGAATGATAATCAAGGGAAATGGCATTCAGGCATTTTTGTCCTTGATTAAAATAAATCTATATAATAGATGATTTAAGATAAATTAATCCAGGTACAATAGTTTTTGTGAGAAATCAAATTCGCAGAGATCTTCATAACCCATGTGAATATGATTCTGATGAAAATGATGTAATTATAGAATTTGGATTGGAGAATTCCTAAGAAATGTAAGACTTTTTTGCACAAAGAGAGGGAATCCCAAGATGTTTGTAAATAAAACATTACCTATACTTCACAATCCAGAAATAGGTATTTGAAATGGTAGGCAATTCACCATCTCCAACCTTTATAGAGTTCCCCAGAACTGAATTCAAACTGAAATGTTTCCTAGGGAAGTCTTCTTCTGATAAATGCAAAGTTGGGTATTTATACTGCATAGCATACATAAAATTCTATGTTGTCTTCTGCAAAAATATAATATGATCTCTGTCAGTGAAGGTATTAACTCACTGCTAGTCCATTGCACAGGTTTACCCAACAATCAGTAACTTTTGACTTTTTTCCCTTTGATTTGAACACTGAAGAACTGGATTTAATCTTTCAGGAGATTAATATATCCATGTCCAATTCCATCCTCCACCCAAAAATATATTGCTATATATTGCAAATCAGGTCCTCTCTCTCTCTCTCTCTGCCCAAATAGGGCTGTGTACATTGATCAAATGAGTCAGGAACATAAATGAAACTAATTGTAGTGACCATTAAGAACTGGACAGTTTCCAGCCTCTGACTGTGTCAACAGAAGCAGCATTACAAAGATGCATTGGAATGTTTTACAACAAAATTAATGATGGAAGAAAAGAGAAAATGTCAACAATGAAAAGTGATTCCAGGGCATCTAGGTATGGAACTGGGGATGAGTGGAGGTGGCATCATGAGAACATGCAGTATCTCTCAAAATCATTTAATAAGCCATTTCATGTCATAACAACTGGACCATGAGGATGAATCCTTGGAGACAAGGAAAATTTTCACAGTTTCACAGAACAATTCCTATTGTAGACATTATGATTTAATGCCTGAAGAAATTATATACATGCTCTCCCCGAGTCTCTTATATCCCTGAAGATTTTTACGAGAGAAATAACATAAGAGGGTTTGAATTCTCTTTGGATTAAAGATAATATTTCATTAGTAAATACAGTATTGCTGTATACTATATACGGGTAAGTGCTATTCAGAACATTTGCAGTTGTATAATTCAACAGAATGCAAGGCATGGAGTTATGAGAATATGTCAGCATGCATCAGGTTATTATTATGTGGTGATAATCAGATAGATCGCACTAGGAAACCAAATTGATGAATGCTAATACTACTATTATAAGGCTATGGTAATGGAATCTTGCCACCCTCCTCCCTCTCTTTTTCATTAAGAGAATTAGGGTTAAACCTGTGATGCTTTCTGAAATTACATTTCTGTCTCAGACTCAAAATTATTTTGCCTGCCCTGTGTGGCTTTTCCTCCTGTTCTGCAAAGCTATTCTTATTGCCTGTTATACAGCTATAGATTCAGTCAATCCGCCATCCTTTCTAGTGATGATATAAATGCAACCTATGAAGTTAGTTTAGTTAGAAAATGTATACTTCATCTTTTCACATTTTCAGGGTACATAATAAAACAATTTCTAAAATGCAAGATTTGGGAAATGTTCCTGCAAATTAGCAGTGTATGCAGAGGAGACAAGAGCGATCAGAAAGGTAAAAAGCACATTATAACATTGTGGCATTGCAATGCAAGTTCCACCTAACCTACATCTGTGTTGTGACATCATTCTGAAAGGACTGAGTTCATTCTGATAAAAGCAGCAATGTATAAATCATACACTTTGATTTAACAATTAGCCTTTTCTGCTAGTCCAAGGCTGTAGAATAAACCAAGAAAAAAAATAACATTTAACTATGCCTTGAGAACAGACAGAGTGAAACTAAAATAGATTCTAAGTTCAAACTCAGTAACATTAATCAGAAGTTTCTAAGTTGTCTATGTGAACCCCCAAATTGATTCCATCCTCAATGAATTTTAAGAATATAGTATAGCAGTTTTCTCATGGATGTAAGGAATATGTTTCTTGCAATTCTTCCACAGTGTTTGTTTCTCTAGATGGACATTTTTAGAAGCTGTCACAAATGATCCAGTGTAGAATAGTAATTAATTCTGGGGAACCCGATGGTAACTCACTAGGTGAACTTGAGCAAGACACTTATGTGATTAATAGAGAGAGGGTTTCTCAAGCTCCTGAATGTAAATCAGAATATGCATACATCTATCTAAAGGACATAATACAATTAACAAACACATTTAAAAGTCAGAAGATGGTACATAAATTTTATCATTTCTGCTCAACATGGTGTGAATGGTAGTTAATTGTCCCAAAGCTACTTAAGCTATGTGGAGAACTCTACTGGAAAGTTTAAAGAATTGTGTTTTTAAAAAAATAATATAAGAAATATCATGCTGATAATACCAATTCTAGTTATGCATTAAGAAAATCACAAGAGAAAGGAAATATGAATGTGCATTTCTTTATTCTATCCATTTTATTTATTTGATTTATTTTATTCACCTCTCTCTCTCTTTCTCTCTTTTCTCTCTTTTCTCTCTTTTCTCTCTCTCTCTCTCTCTTTTGCAAAATAGATTCTGTCAATTTATACATTTATTTTATACTTCAGGGTTTTTTGTTTGTTTATTTGTTTCATAAGACATTATTAAAATATATATAAAATGGCAATCATTCCTTCACTAAACAAGAAGTTCTGATTGTTGAAGATGGAGGTAACAAAAATAATGGAAAAAAATTCAAGAACTAAATGAATGATGAATAAATGAATTGTTGGATTTCTATTCTTCTTTATTTTCAATTATTATTAGGTTTCTATCCCATTCTCTTTTGATATCTCTTTTCATATCACATCCCAATATATATATTTTAATCAAACTGTTTTTTCCCCTCACATACTTCTTGAAAATTTTCTTCAAGACTTTTGAAAAGTTTTATTGCTCACAAAATTTCCTTAAAAACTACTACTAAATGCTTTAAGAATCTAAATCATGTAGGCTTCTTATAGAATTAATGTACTGTAAAAAGTTTAAACACTTTTTTTTATAAAAAAGTTGGGGGATGATGGGAGATTTCAAATCAGAGGTCCAAGGAACATACATTGTGTAGCATCAGATATACCACTATTCCACTATTCATTCATTGAAGTTACAATTTTATACTGAAGAATAAGGCTCATTAAACTTAACGGGGTTACTTCTGAGTAGACATATATAGGATTGTGTTAGAAGGCATTTAAAAAGCCAAAGGCCAGTTTAGATAAGGGTTTTGGTTAAGAGCTTCATAGATTTATTAAATTGTTTTTTATATTTAAATAGTATGTGTATTGTTTTATACAGTATGTTCTTTTTCCTTTTGTCCTCAGCATGGATAATGTGTTTTTCCCTCCACTGTAGAGAATTTGACCTGTGAGATGCAAATGCTAACCTGTGAAACAAAATAAATAATAAAAATATTGAGGGCTCATCATCATACCCTCCTTAGCAAGGACATGGCTTGGTATTTATTTGCATTGTTCATGCCAATGACATCAGAACTCTCTGTCCTCATGAAATTACCTTCATCTAATTTCCAGCCCACAGTCAAAGTTGCTGAAAGTTACTTTTAACTCTCCCAATTTTAAAATGATGTTTGTCTTCTTCTTCTCTTGACATAATTTTGGCCATTGGCTTTTCATGGCTATTTTGGCAGGGCTGGAGGCAAATATGAACTCCTAGCTTTTATAAAAGTGTCTTCCTGAATAATGTCTCTCCTGTGTTTTTCAATGTGTTTGTCAGATCTTACACAGATTTCTTATACAGTAGAACCTCGGGTCACGAACACTTCTGACCACAACCAAATCAAGTGCTGACCAAAAAAATCCTCTAAATGTTTCACTCAGGTTGCGAACAAATCCTCGGGTGGTAATCAAACACAGCCATGGTGATTTTCCCTGCTGCAGAGGTTTCCCCTGCCACGCCATTTTTTCCCTACATGCATATGCAGTCTATCTTGCTTCCGGTTGTGACCAAATCGGGTTGCAACTGAAGTCCTGGAACGGATTATGGTTGTGACCAGAGATTCCACTGTAAATAGTGATTTCTTAAAAAAATAATTCTAGATCTATGTTCAAAATACAGCTACTGTTCTCCCAGAGTACAAGTCCTGTTCTGTTCAGAAAATGAATTTAAACCAAGAAGGTGACAGCAGTGTTTTGCTGGTTTTGACATTACTGGGTGAATTAAAGGTGTTTCACCATTTCTGCCAACAAGGGGGTTCATATGTCTATACTTTTTACTTTTTCTATTATTGGGGAAATATTACTGGATTTTTCCTTGTCTTTGTGATTGTCCAGATAGATTTATTGTTGATAGGGTTTTGTGTTGTAGCACTTTAACCATTGGAAACTATTTGTTATCAAACACTCCCTTCAGCTTCATTTCACAACTTTCTTCTATGTCAGTGATCACTCAACCAGGTTATTTCTAGATACAAGTTTAGCACCCTTTCATAACAGCACTAGGGTTTTTTAAAAAAAACCCATAGGTAGTAATCTTTCAGGAGAGCTTTAGATTAGTGTTGAGAAATTGCCCAACAGACAGACCACAAACATTTCAAAAATGTCAAACTTACCCTACCTTGTATTATAGAAAATGATTGTTATTTTTCCTTTTAAAAAATATTTTATTGATATTCCAAAGTTTAAAAACATAAAATAAAACTATATGCATTGTTATCAACATCAAGGCATCTTTTACATTTCCTTACATTTTTCAATATATGATTACTTAATCCATTACCATTACATCTTACTCTTGTTACAGATCAATATATTGTTATTTTTCCACTAGCAGATGACTCCCAGAGGAAGTGGAAGGAATGTTGGGGTATCCACCACTTTTCTTAAATTGTCTTGCATTAAAACAAGGTCACGGAGTTGGGTGGTATAAAAATCAGTAACTAGAAGAAAACATCAATTGTCAGGCCCCTTTTTGCCACAAAATGGAGTTCAGCAGTATGATAGTTGACAAACTATTTAGCTGAATTCTCAGTGAATTTCATGTAAAACTATGAAGCCTGCTTGTAGGCAATATTTCCTCACTTTTATTTAAGCTAGTTTTGTTTTTCTTGTAATTCTTAAAGAGTGCTTCAGCTGAGTCCTGTAGTTGTATTTTCATAGTGGCATAGTGGTTACCATGAAATTAATTGGCATCTCTAAATTGTACTCGTTTACCCTAGTCACAAAAAACAAGACACCTTCTGCAACCATTTTGTTTTGGAAGGATTAGAGATATGAGTAGTCCACGATCTCACACAGCTTCATCTACCATGGATAAATCCAGATAATATTAGGTGATATCCAACAGATGTATACTCCTACTTTTTGCTGACATCTAATGGTCATTAATGATTTGAGACCCAGTGTCATGACTTCGGGTGAAGATGGCCTGATGATACATCCAGAGAGGGCTTCCTGGGACTCTGGACGGTCACTTTTCAACTTATTAACAGAAGGAGCAAGCATTTCTTTAGTTTATATGACTGTCCTGGGTTAAGGAGAATCCTTGAATTACTGTACCTCAAAAGATCTTCCATACAGCACAGTCTGCAAGTAGCTCCAAGAGCTATGCTTTGGAGTAATGGTGAGCCGACAGCTGGGGTGGGCGGGCGTAAAGCTGCAATTACTTCATTGTTGAAAAAGCAGCTGTTTGGAAATTTATTTTTCAAATGGACAATATTGTGCTTTTCATTTCTTAATCACTTTTAAGATTATCTTTATTAAGCTAAAAGAGGCTCTCTTCAGCCACAGCCTGTTATTCTTTTTTGAAGATTGCACTATTTTGGAGACTTCTTTATTGTTAAACAACAAAGAAGAGGGTTGCTGAAGGCAAACTAAAATAAGGAAGAGTTTCTTTAAAAAAACTTAGATGGAGAAACATAAGGGTAGAAAATTGTGGTTTTATTTTACTATTTTTAAGTAATTTATAGGTTGGCCTGCTTTGCTGTGGGTGGCTAAAACTTTTGGATTTTTATGAATTCTGATTGGCCAGCATTTCTTAAGTGACTTACCCCCAAAAAAACTTATTTGACCACAAGAGGGAATTAAGAAGATGGAGTTCAGTTTTGAGCAAATTATTAGAGATATATTTGAAAAATGCTTAAATAAAACTTTTCACTTTATTTCAGTTCACTTCAGTTACATTCTAAGGATATTACAAAAACTACTCAAACTATTCCAGAAATGCAATTATGTGTATATAAACCGCTCAGCATAATTGAAAGAAGAGTTTCAAGAAATTCTGCAACTTTCAAGAGGACAAATTTGTTTTTTCCCCAGATTGGGGAAAAAAAAGGTTGAGAATTCCTTGAGAAAAAGAGGAGTCTATAATTAATTAATAGACACTCCTGAGGAAATGAAAAAAATATTCCGTGAAGATAATCTGGAAGAAGTGACTTAAATTTAATGAATTAATTGGAGTTAGGATGAATTTTTAGCAATCAGATATACGTAATTGAAAGAATGTTTTAATGTAAAGTGGTTTTGAAAATGTGTTTTTCCCTTTTTTATAATACTTCTATAATCCCTAAAGCTTATAAAATATTATTGACAGTATATTTGAAAGTATCCATGTTACCAGGAAGTTTAAAAAAGATGTATTAGAATTTGATTTTACAATTTTTTTAAAAAAAAGTTTAGAGTTTTAAAATGGATGTTTTTTTTTTTTAAGGTTAAAGAATTTGAAAATGTACAGTGAATTTTGTTAATATAAATGATAGTTTTTAAAGATTAAGAAGTGAAAATAGAGATATTTTTCACAACAAGGCACAAGGAATGGAAATAAGCTGATGACCATATCTCCAAATACAAACACGGTATAAAAAGGACCGGGAACAATTTGGCTTTTATAGAACTCAACAAGAATTAGATAAAATTATACAAAGGACGGGGAAACAAATGATTAGTAAAATGAAGAATTATCTATTAGAATATAAAATGGAAGAAGAAACAGTAAAAGAAAATATGATAATCTGGGCCAAAAATTTTGGATATGGTATTGATTTGGAATAATGGGAAAAACTATGGCAGGGAAATTATAAATTAACGTCAGTTGCATAGAAGGAGAACCTTTATAAAATGTTCTACCAATGGCACCTCCCCCCAGCGAGTCTAACCAAGATGTTTCCTAATATATTGGCAAAGTATTGGAGATGTAATTACAGCCATACGTAGTGAACCTGTCCCCAAGCTTGGAAGTATTGGCTCAAAATCAAAACATGGTTGGAAGAAATAATGAGACAAAGAATTGAATTAAGACCTGAATGGTTTTTATTAGGTATAATAGGATCAAAAGTTATCCTATTAACTTCCAATATATTATACTCCATATAGTAACCACTGCCAGAATCTCATTTGCTCAAAACTGGAAATAGGACAATATCCCCTCCGAGACAGCAATAATAAAAAAGATCCTTGAATGCGCTGAAATGAACAGGCAAACGATGATATTAAAAGAGAAAGAAGAGAACGAGTACTATAAGATATGGAATGTTTGGTATAAGTAGTTGAAAGAAGATGCAAAGACGTCAATTGACAACAAAAATTAGAAAGTGTTAAAGATTATATATATACATATATAGATATACATATACATATACATACACACACACACACATACACACACATATATATGTGTGTGTGTGTGTTTGTGTTTGGTGTGTGTGTGTTTTCTTAAGTTTTCACGGGAATTTATATGTATGGTATTCAGCTTTGTTCGGGTATTTTCCCACGTCATTATAATTGTGCTTTTAAAGTTGTAGTGACGTTTCGGCAGAATCTCATCTGCCATCATCAGGCTTTTGTATTGTGTTAGGGCATCTATCCAACCTACTCCAAGACCCTGCTTACAAACCTCTAAATACTAACCTAGAAAAAAACCACCAAATCCAAAATAAAAGTGTCTCCCATCAGGGAAGAGATCCAGCAGAGAATCATCCCCAGAGAAAAATCATCCAGATGCCCTAAGCTCTATGGCCTCCCCAAGATACACAAAGAAGGAATACCACTCAGACCCATAGTCAACTCCATAGGCTCACCTCTACAGAATCTTGCCAAATTTCTCACCAAACAACTCCAGCCCTACACAGAATCCATCACTTCACACGTACAAAACTCCTTCCACTTCATAGAAACAATAAAGAAACAAAACCAACAACTCAGTGACCTACTCGTGAGCTTCGATGTCACCCAAGTACCCATCAAAGAAGCCTTGACAGCCATCCAAAACAAATACAACCTCCACAAACACATCCTAGATCTGACCAACCACTGCCTAACCAACACATACTTCATCCACAATGGACAATGATACAAACAGATAGAAGGAGCACCCATGGGATCACCCCTCTCACCTGTTATCGCTAACCTATACATGGAACACTTTGAAACCAATGCTCTAGACAAATCCAAACACAAACACAAACTCTGGTTCAGATATGTAGATGACACTTTCGTAATTTGGCCACACAAGAAAGAAAAACTGGACAACTTCTTCACACATCTTAACAACCTAGACCCCAAAATACAATTCACCATGGAAACAGAAACTAACAACCAGCTTCCCTTCCTGAACATCCTAATTTACAAAAAACCCAATGGCTCCCTAGGACACACCATCTACTGGAAAAAAACACACACCAACTGCTACCTAAATCCACAACACCATCACCACCCTGCACAGATCAACTCCGTAGCCGAGACCCTCATCTCCAGAACCAAATGCCTAGCTGACAAAGACCACCTGAGAACAGAACTACACACCCTCACTAACGTATTAATTTCCAACGGATTCCAAAGAAACACAATTACCAACCTAATCTGAAGAGAGATAGCTCCCAAAAACCAAGACACAGAACAAGACAACGGTATCACACTCCTCCCTACATCAAAGGCACCACAGACAAAATCAGCAAAATTCTCCTTCGGCACTGACCAAAAAATAGCCAACATCCTAAGAAACAGCAAAGACAAGTTCCAGCTAGAAAACCAAGGAGTTTATGAAAAACCATGCAACAATTGCCCAGCCACATACATTGGACAAACCAACAGGAGAATAAATGCACGCATCGCAGAACACAAAAACTCAGTCAGAAAAGAAGAAAATACTTCCTCCCTCTTCCAGCACCTTAAAGCCACAGGACATGAAATTAATTTTGAAGGAACCAAATTAATATCCAACACTGAACACTCCAGCAAGAGAATAATCAGGGAAGCCAATGAAATAGAGAAAAAACCCCATAATACGAATAAACAGGATGATACTTCCTGCCTACCAGACATCTGGAAACTAGCCCTTACCAACAAACGAGTCCCAGCCATGAAAACCAACACCAGACCCAAAACAACACAGGACACCACCACCAATCCCCCTCATCAGACCCAGGCCCAAACCCATCCTATAAATGAAGGACAACCATCGTACAGAAACCAGACCATGGCTGCTTCACCAGCTGTCGCACTCCCCCAACCCCAAAACCAAACAAGCTGACACATGCCAAGAACACAGACCCAGACCCCAAACTCGAAGCCAGACCGAAACCCAGAATGCTACATCACAGCCACCCACTCAGGATATCACATCAGAAAACTCAGGAAATTACACCACAAGAATTCAAGAAGTTGCAACACAGCAAACAACCCAGGAAATCACAGCACAAGACCAAGGATACCACAGCAATAAAACTCACAAGGTCATCACACAACCCATTACCCAAGTCGTTACAACACAGGAGGCTAATGGAAAAGAGATCAAAACACAAACGACCCAGGAGATTACAACACAGCCATTACTGTGAAAGTCTGACTCACAGACGAACACCATACAGAAGCCTGATGATGGCAGATGAGATTCTGCCGAAATGTTGTTACAACTTTAAAAGCACAACTATAATGACATGGGAAAATACCCGAACAAAGCTGAATACCATACATATAAATACCCGCGAAAACTTAAGAAAACTTATATATAAACATATATATATATATAAAGCACAACTACAATGACGTGGGAAAATACCCGAACAATATATATACATAGCTTTATAAATTAGATTGAGAAATAAGAATATAAGTGAATAAGAATGGAGAAGTAATTGATATAGTATTAGACTTTATTAATTAGTGTGAACACCATTATGGAATTGTTGTAAAAAGTGGAAATTGTCTTTTTTTTAAATATTGAAATGTTGAATAAATAAATTTATTTTTTTTAAAAAAAGAAATATTTTCCATAGCAAAGAAAAAAAAAGTAGAGTAGAAGTTTGATTCCTTTATTAAAATAAAACAATATCTCTAATTTTATTTTTATTTGAAACTGCATCTGGATTTTGTGCTAGTGATAGAAAAATAAAACTTTAATTTTGATTTTGCTGTGTAGACAGGCTTGTTGTTATAGAAATGACTAATATATAATATTGTATAAATGTAAAAAATTGAGGTTGTAATGTTATTATTTTCTACTCTACTAAAGACAGTGGGAAGTCAACACATTTTTTTCTTTTACCCTTTCTACCCCATACTTTTTTTTTTCATTTTCCCCTCCCCTAGATCCTATTATTTCCATTTTCCTTTGTATTTTATATTCCGATAAACTAATAAAAAATTGGGGGGAAAGGGAGATCTAAGTGTGCACAATGGGGTGAGCTCCCATTACTTGCCCCAGCTCTTGCCCATCTAACAGTTCAAAAGCACGCAAATGCAAGTAGATAAATAAGTACTACTTCTATGGGAAGGTAACAGCATTCATGCATCTTGGCATATAGCCATGCTGGCCACAGGACCACAAAAATATCTTCAGACAATGCTGGTTTTCTCAGATTGATTGGAAAATGGATTTATTGGAGTACTCAGACCAATCTTTCTGGCATTCTGTTGTGTGATTGGGGGTGGCAGTTGCTGATGTTTGCATTTTAGCTAGAGGACATCACAAATGACTGCATTTCAGTGCTGTGTAGGAAACTGTTTAGACAGCTGTACAACATGCATCATTCTGGTTGTGCAATAAGGGCACAGTCCATCATTGTGATTTATGCTAACATGTTTTCCACCTGGTTTCTGGCAGGAAGAAAGTACAGCAGTCCAATGGTGTTGATGAGCCTTTATGTATTTCATCAGTTACTAGCAGTTGTCCCATCCAAAATCCATTCCTAGATGAATACAGTCCTTTGACTTAACAAGAGTCCCCATGTCTAAAGAGCACAGAGGAGTTGCAGTAGGCAAGGAGAAAAAAAAAGGCCCATGTGGAAATTTCCTTTCTATAATATGGCAAATTTTCTGTCAGCTTCAATATATGTGTCTCAGGAAAATAAAATTCCCCAGCACTTTCATTTTCATATTAGCTTGAGGTCAATAGTTATCAATATCATACTCCTTAAGTCATATTGCCACATCAGACTTTCCTCCCCTAGATAAAAGCCTCAGTGAAAGATGAAAGCCTGAATCCAATAATGCTGGCATTTATATTATGTGGCCTGTGGGAAAGTTTGAACTACAAGGAATATATAATATGTAATATACCATTTATGGAAGGCAGCAGGGGATTAAAGTGACTGTCTGACTATTTATAAAGAATGGTGATAGATAAAAGACTATTGCTGATAAAAGATATTAAAAACCACACTAGCATACAAAAGCATTGTAATCCCAATTAGATAGGATCAGAAGAATCAGACCATAACATATTTTGAGTTCATGTGACATATTTTATTTTATTTTATAATTTTAAGTAGTGGTGACTTCTTCTTCTTTTTTTAAACAAATTTTATTTTCAAGACAGACAATACATAAATACACATAAACACAAAACATAAAAGCATAAAAAATCTCTTTTCTGAAATGGAAAATAGGGCTCCCATAAAAGTATGTGATTTAATTGAAAAGCAATGAGTTAAACATTTAAGATATGAATGAATATCAATACTAATGAATAGATTTGTATTATTTTTGATAACATAGTATAATTTTAGAATGTACCAGACAGAATCCCAATGTATGTCATGTGTTTTATATTAAGTATTATAAATATAGGGGAAAGAGATAAAGGCATCATACTCCATATAGTGTACAGGAGAAGTCTTTCTTCTTTTTTTAAAGAAGAAAAATAAATGGTTGGCTGGAATAGAACAGACAAAGAATAATAAATATTATGATATGAATTGAGAGGAGATAAATAAAATAAAATAAAATAGAGAAAATTTAAAGGAGAGAAGTCATATAGAAAATTGAAAATGTTAATAAGATATGAAATGGTATTTAAAAGGAATATGAATTTGAATTTGTGTCTGTACCAAGAGTTATAACCCGGGACTAAGCAACTTTCAGAAAAGTAGTGGTGACTTCTGTAAATGATTACCATTGCTTAAGCAGAGAAAATGTGTCATGCAAAATATTTATGTAAGTGTTTCATTGCTTGGATCTTTGCTTTTCAACTGATACTCTATTATCTCTACATCATCTAGAAGCATATTTTATATGGGAGCTATTTACAGAGCAGTCTTTCCTGCATATTCATTGAAGGGAATCCCTTCTGGAAATCAAGTCCACCCTTTCCTTGAGCATCAATTAAATTCATAAATTCCCAAAAATTACTTTTCTTAGAATTATTCTTCTGTTTGCCTTCCTTTTCTCTCCTATTTGTCATCTTGGTTTCAAATCTAACTTGCATTCCCAGCATTGGATAAAACATTCTTCTCCCGAAATGCCTGTTGCACTTGAAAGGCAGGAAAAGAACGAATAAAGGTTTTAATTCAATTTACTGAAGTACGATTTAACTTTGGGTAATAATTAAAGCAGTAAAGTTAATGATCTTGATTGTGTTCAGAATAAACCGCAAAATGAAAAATGAAACTAACCTTGGTATTAACAAGTCAAACAGCAGTATTTTCCAGATCATAAGGAAGTGTAGAGAAAGAAAAATAAATCTGCAATGATTGTAGAGTACCAAATGGTCTATTATTCAATTAAATTATTTCCTAATTTGCAGAAGGGGTACCATTCATATTTTATTTGTAGCGCACCAAGAGCTGTAGCCGCCTTTGAAAGAGTGAAATAGAAATTTCAGGATATATGCCTTACATACTTTAAAAAAAAAAACCTAACTTTAGATCCTGAGAACTCATCAGCTGATAGAGGAAGCTCCTCATACGATAAGTTGATATACCTACATCAGCAGTTGATATGAGAATTCTTTCCCCACTTGTACCTTATTGATGGCACAAATATGCTGTGGTAATATATATTTTGCCTTACCCCCATGATGTTCTCAACCCACGAGGCTTAAGAAGCTGCTCTTAGTTGTACTGGTACATTTCCCTCGTATCCCAAAACTGTTTTAGAGCAGCCTCAGGTTCCATAAAATTCCTCAGGCTTCCTTTTACTCATTATTTTGGAGAGGAATCAACTGATTCTCATGACTTAAAAGAAAATACATGTAGGGAAGAAATTATAATGGGTAATCAAATGTGTTTCTATAGATTTCTGCAAAATCAGGAATGGATAGAGAATATTTCAATTAAGTATTGAGGAAAGGAAAGGCCTGAAACTGGAATAATTTGTCAGATAAAATATAGTCATGCCTTGCAATTACATCTTTTAGGAAAAGAAATTTGCAAAAAGTCAAATACTATGTTGCTTTGCTAGGTTTTACTCAGTTGACGATATCCAATATTATGACATAGTACTTTCACTAAATTGCCTTATTATAGGTTATCAGTTGCCTTCGGCTTCTGGAAAAAAATAGCTTTCTATCCCATTAGATTATCTCCATATCTTGTAATGTCAGCCCTGCTAAATTTCTATGCAGCAAGCTGTATAACTAGGTACATGTCTCACAAATATCAGACACCTAGCCAAGGAAGGGTAACACAGACCCAGATGCACATCTTTTCCTATTCTCTTTCCTATTCCCTTATTACATATGTGTTGCTCTATCTAGATTTTAAAATGCTTAATTTTTTCAGGATGTGAGCCATTCTATAAAATCTCATTGATTGAAAGGGTTGAATTATGAAGAAATGACATTGGGCTAATGTCTTGGTGGCTAAATAATGAAAGAAACTGATTGAAACAGCAACATGGATCACAAATTGTTGTTGTGCAGCTTGGATGGGGGCAGAGGGCTGTGTTGGGGTAAAGAATAATAATCTATTTTACTTTATGCCTTTTAAAATAAAATAAATATCCTTGGCAGGGTTTTTTTTATGGCATTGCTTATGCTACTGACAAAGCAACAATAGCAAAGTTCAAACCCAGCAAGTCACATATTATGAGATGATGAAATTGTATTAGGATTTGAAATACCACTAAACAGAGACTTGCAAGCTTTGAAATGGCCTTGTAATAAACAGTGGGAAATACAATCAATAAGAGCGACAGATACAGGTATCATTCATTGTCCAGTTGACTGAGATCTTAGCAAGCATGGACCATGTTTCTCTTTTGTTTTATTTTTCTCTCCAGGATACTAAAAATCTTTTGGAGTAACTAGACTATTATCAGAGGTTGTATTCAGCAAGTTCTGACCAATTCTGGAGAACCGGTAGTGGTAATTTTGAGTAGTTTGGAGAACCAGCAAATACCACCTCTGACTGGAGGTTTTACAGTATCCTTCCCCTGCCACACCCACAAAGTCACACCCACAGAAACGGTAGTAAAAAAAAATTGAGTCCCACCACTGACTATCATGTATTGAATGCTAAGCAGACCATTTTCTCTCAGTAAGGGGCAGAGACCTGTGAAGAATGGTATAAGGCAATATTTCTTTCTGGAACCTGGTGGTTGAAAAATGAATATGGTAGTGCTAAGACCTTCAAGCCTGAGCTAATATAAGATATTATGAATACTCCATTTTTTTTTGTCAAAAATAGTTTTGGAGCAGCAAGATATTGCTAGTATGGTTGATCACACAGTCAGATGATGATTAAATTGGACCTAACATTTTGATCTACTACCAAGTCCTTCCCATGGATCTGAGATAGGCTGTCATGCTCCTGTCAGAATCTGATTCAGAGGAGGAGGATGAACAGCTGATAGGGAGTGGGAGTGTGGCTCCATTGGCTGAGGAAAAAACTGGGGAAGGGCAAAGTCTGGCTGGGCAGAGCAGGGGAGAGGTAGTGCAAGGGAGAGCAAATTCAGAGAAAGACCCAGGCCCAACCCCTCTTCATCCTAGGGCATGCAGGGAGGAACAGAGAAGGGAGCAACATGAGTTGCATAGCTTACGGGGGAGGAAAGGGCCCCGATTTCCTTCATTAGCTGCAGCTAGGAACACAGTGTTTAAAAAGGGAAGCTGCGCACAGCAAACTGTTGGGAGCAAATCGTGAATTTATCTGGTCTCATTGTGGCTTATCTGTGTTGCTGGCATCTTCCCAACTGTGTGAGTTTTGCCATGCTTTCAAGACTGAAATTCCATCTCCTGCCCTGTTAAGTTAATTACTGCAGCTTGGTTTGTTTTGATTTTTAGTTACAGTCTGTATGTATCTTGTTTTGGACTGAATTTTCTCCTGTTAAAAGCTAGTCCTGGGAGAGTTTTTCTCCAGCCAAAGGTAACTTGGACAATGGAGGCAGTTGGAGATAATAAAGGGACTCTTCTTGCTTATTTGACTGTGTTGTCTTTGTGCTATGCCCCCGGTCATCACATTGGCAGAGATTGTTGTTTAAAGACATTAAAGGTATTATCACAGGATGTGAGCTGTCTCAAACACATCTATCTTTTGCAATTGACTGATGACGATTTTGTCAATACAAATGATACTCCAGATGTTTTGGAATTGCATCCAAGGTGGCCACTACTTTCTTTTGTCAGAATGTTCTACTTCTTATTTCAAGATCTTTTCTCCAGTGTTTTTTTTTATTCTGTTGTCACCAGCTATTGCAATATGCACTACCCAGAATTTGTTGTCTTTTTATCAACAATTGTTAAGTCTGGCATATTATGTGGCAGGTGTGTCTACTTAGAACTAGCTTCTTCCTTTTCTATTTCTTTGTCTACTTTTATAGTCCCAACACTTCTTGCTTGGCATTTGCTTGGCATTTCATACAAATATTCCAAAGCATCATTGTTGTGTCATTATTTGTAGTCAGTCTGTGCAATCTTCTTGAAACAGCTAACAAGGTAGTCCACTGTTTCTACAGCTTTTTTTGCAGAGATAGAAATAGCTGTTTGTTGCCATCTTCTCAATTCTGGAATACAATTCTTTTTTATTCATTTATTATTCATTTCTCTTTCTGTTTTCCAGCCTACTCTTGTTGTAATGTATCACCTAATATATGTATGGATCCAAGTAGTGTAGCTTTTCACAATTTACCAAATGGAAATTTTGTCAATGCATAGCTTTTCTAAGTGCCTATCAAGTTTTTTTTGTATGACACCCAGTGTACCGATATTCACTGTGTACCATTATAGCCAGTTTTATGCCATAATCTTTCAACTTCAATTTTCAGATTTTAATACTTTGTGATTCTTTCCAATTCCTTGTCTTCCATTCCACTATCCCCTAGAATTGCCACATCAATTATCTATGCCTTCTTCTTTTCAACTACAATTTTACTGTATCTTCTGTGTTATGAGCCAAGAATTTATTATTACTATTATAAACATATACCAAAATTTGCATTAATATCTAAACATGCAAAAAAAAATCTTTTTTATAAGCTAAGTGTATGTTGTGACTTTAACAGAAAAGATTAAAAAATGTATAAATTTATATTTCATTAATATGCATATCCATATTAAATACTTAGGAATCCAATCCATTATGAATTCCTTCATTAATAAATTTTAAAAATGGAGATTATGAAAAAGATATAAAAGTATTTTTTTTCTTCAGGATAATTTGCTATATTTGGTCAGCTAACAACATCCTTCATAAATTTTAAATATTGCTGATACAAATAACATGCATTTTTTTCAACATTCTGTTATAATAAATCTGGCACCAACTAATATTAATATGTTCCATTTTAGATTTCATAAGACTCAAGGATATTAACAATAAAGCTATACTAGAATTATTTAACTTTATTGTGCAATTTTTCTAATTTGCTAAAAACAGAAT
Source organism: Notechis scutatus (assembly GCF_049901735.1). NCBI lineage: Eukaryota > Metazoa > Chordata > Lepidosauria > Squamata > Elapidae > Notechis > Notechis scutatus. The sequence continues at coordinate 130,027,169 of NC_142011.1, read as the reverse complement.
TTAAACATATGCTTTGAACAGTCTTTTATTATTCTATTTCTATTTATTTAAAAAAAAAACTTCAAATACAAAATTAAAATTAAAAACTTCAATTTTTTTCTTAAAAAGCAAAGGAAAAAAATATACATAAAAACCTAGACATTTAAAAAGTGCATTTAAAAAACTTAATACATAGACACATATTATCCCTCCTAGTTGAATACTAATACATTACAACTACTGTATATCAGTTTCCCTCCCCTTGTGAAACAGTCCCCTCAAAAAAATAATAATAATAAAGTACTAAATCTATTTGTAATTTATTAGCCTGACATCAGAAATGGGCTGCTTCCAGTTCACACTGGTAGTTAAGATCCTGCACAATTCATTGAACTGGCAAATTGCATCACTGGCTGACCCTGCCCCCACTCATTTTTGGGCTGTTTTCTGGGCCATTTTTTGGCCTTGAAAACTGCTGAAAAACTGTCTGAAAAACTACCTGGTTTTAGGGCATTTTTCAGGCTGTTTTGGGCCACTTTTGGCCCCTTTTCAAACAATATTTGGGCTGGTTTGGGGGCATTTTGGCCTGAAAAACAGCCCCAAAATGCCCCCCAAAATGACTGAAATAGTCCCCAAATGGTCTGAAAACAGCCCCAAAACAGCCTGAAAAATGGCTAAAAACAGGCCAAAAAATGGGTGGGGGTGGGGACAGCTAGTGGTGGGATTAGCCCCAACCATCTGAATCCTACCTCTGCTTTTGAAGTGAGTGGCCAGGAGGTGGGGCTGGGTGTGATGAATGATGTTATCCATCCAGTCACATGACCAACTGGCCGCACCTACTCATCCAGAGAACTGGTTGTTAAGTTTTTCCAATCCTATCACTGCCTACATTAATGAGGAAATAGTTAACAGGAAGAACAATAATAATAAGAAAGACAAGACTAAAGTTTCAAAACCCTCTGTTAACAAACTATTATTGTAATCAATTCATAGAAAATTTACCATGGCGTCTTATCTATCCCAAATTGTCCAAAATGATAACAGTGATTTATTCTCAATCAAATATCCATATTTGTTTCTTAATACCACTTCTTATCAATTGTTTTCTAGTTAAATATAATAAGTCCAATCTCCAAGTCAGTCTATCTTCCCCCAAATCAGCATTCAACCAACTGGTCCACTTTTAAATCAAAAGTTTTAAAAAATAAAGTTAAAATCCATGCTTAAGAAAATCAACTGCTGAGAGAAAAGATGGATGCCTTGACTTTCCAATCACTCCCAGAGGGAACTGGAATTTTCAAGACTCCCCTTTACAGGTGGATCCACACTAGTCTGAAAGCCATCGTGGGTCATTCCTAAATGCTCCCATTCAAATCCAGAGAGCAGCACTGAGAAAGAATCTGCTTTGGCAACAAAATTGGCACATTATCACAGGAAAAAGGAAAGTTCAGACCATTCAGCAGCCATCTTGGGTAGCACTGCTTTGAACAGTCTAATGCAGTTTAAAGAAGGTATATCATTATCTGCTGATTATTTTATAGCCAAGTCTTTATAACTTGCCAAAATAGATTTGTAGGAAATTTTATACTATAAAGAGTTCCAAAGTGACTTATAAAGTTCAAATCCCAAGCTCTTTTTCTATACATATAAGTTTTGTTAGAGCAACTATTTTGTTTGTTTACATAATAGTAAAGAGGTTCTTTTGATTTAAAACAATGTGACAATACATCAAACTTTTTTATGCTCTTAATTATTAAAGATTCCTGAGCTAAAAAAGAAATGAATGTAGTGCTCATTTGAAATAATAATAAAATCAATTATTTTCAAGACAGGTGATTGATTGATCGATTGATTGTGTTCCTAGTTCAAAGATGGGCTCTTGTATTACTTGGAATTTCCCCTAATTTCCCTTTTCCAAGCTTTTTTTTTTTTTTTGGGGGGGGGGTGGGGGTGGGGTATCCTGTTTCCTTTTTCTGTTGAACTGTATGCCTTTTTTCATAGTAAAGTCTTTCTTCTCTTTCCTCAAATTATATAAACCAGTGAGCAATGTTTATTAAATATTGTCACAGAACTACATGGGCGAACAGATGTCATAATATGGTAATTCAATACCATAAATTATGTAAGAGTTAGTGCAAAGCTAGTTGTATACAAGCAACTAGTAATCTGCAATCAATCTGTTGAGTGGCAGATTTCACTCTTAAGATGAATTCATATGCTCCTTTTCTGAATGATCTCACAAAGAATTTGTGAAGGAAAAAGATCCTTTTTGAAACCACCATGCATATCTGCAAAACAGTTTATTTCAGCTTAACTTTGAAGTCATTTTTCTCCAGTTTATATGTGTGTGTGTGTGTGTGTGTGTGTGTGTGTGTGTGTGTATCTTTGGTTATTCGGCTTTTCTCCCGCGTAAAATCTTTTACGTGGGAGAAAACCCAAATAACCAAAGATCCACATACAAATACCCATGAGAACCTCAGAAAACACACACACACACACACACACACATATATGTATGTATGTATGTATGTATGGCATTCAGCTTTGTTCAGGTATTTTCCCACGTCATTGTAGTTGTGCTTTTAAAGTTTGATTTGATTTGATTTGATTTGATTTGATTTGCCAATTGTTTACAAGATAATAAGTATAAATGTATACATAGTTGTGAATACATGAAATGGTTACATATAAGAAAAATAAAAGAATAAGAGAAACAATAGGACAGGGACGGTAGGCACGTTGGTGCGCTTATGCACGCCCCCTACAGACCTCTTAGGAAAGGGGTGAGGTCAATAGTAGACAGTCTAAGGTTAAAGTTTTTGGGGTTTGGGGAAGAAACTACAGAGTCGGGTAGAGTATTCCAGACATTGACCACTCTATTGCTGAAGTCGTATTTCCTGCAATCAAGTTTAGGTGCGGTTTACTTTGAGTTTGTATCTATTGTGTGCTCTTGTGTTGTTATGGTTGAAGCTGAAGTATTCATTGACAGGTAGGACATTGCAATGTATGATTTTGTATACCATGCTTAAGTCAGACCGAAGACGGCGTAATTCAAGGTTTTCTAGTTCTAGAATTTCAAGTCTGGTGGCATAAGGTATTCTACAGCGAGTAGAGGAGTGGAGAACTCTTCTTGTGAAATATTTCTGGACTTTCTCAATTGTGCTAATATCAGATACGTAGTAAGGATTCCAGACTGATGAACTGTATTCGAGTATTGGTCTAGCAAATGTTTTGTATGCTCTGGTTAGTAGTGTGATATTACCAGAGAAAAAGCTACGTAGGATTAGGTTAACAACTCTTAATGCCTTTTTGGCTATGTAGTTGCAGTGTGCTCTAGCACTTAGATCATTAGAGGTGAGTATTCCAAGGTCCTTTACAGAGCTTGGGTCATCAACAAGATCTTGACTATTCAGCTTGTATTTTATTTTCTGATTTTTTTTGCCAATATGTAAGACAGAGCATTTATTTGTTGAGATTTGAAGTTGCCATTTGTTTGACCATTCGGATACATAGTCAAGATCTTTTTGTAGGGTAGCAGTATTGTCTGTGGTATTGAACAGCTTTACATCATCAGCGAAGAGAACGCAATTGCTCTTAATATGATCACAGAGGTCGTTTATGTAGAGTATGAAGAGAGTTGGTCCTAGAACACTGCCTTGGGGAACACCACTATTGACAGGTACTGGATTTGATAGGCGTTCCGATTTTGACCATTTGTTGTCTGTTTGACAGGAATGCTTCTATCCAGTTATTCAGTTGTCCAGAGATACCATAAGATTTTATTTTTAGGAGTAGTTTGTCGTGTACCACTGAATCAAAGGCTTTACAGAAGTCTATGTAGATTGCGTCTATTGCTTTGCCCTGGTCGAGTTGTGTAGTCCATATGTTTTTGCAGTGTAAGAGTTGCAGATTACAGGATAGTTTTTCCTGAAACCAAATTGTTTATTGGAGAGTAGGTTATTTGTCTCTAAGTGAAGGATGATGGATTGGTTAATAATTGATTCCATGACTTTACAGGTGACGCAGCATAAGGAGATTGGCCTGTAGTTTTCAACTAGGCTTGGGTCTCCCTTTTTGAAGATGGGGATGACTGTGGCTTGTGACCATAGGTTAGGCAAGGAGCTGGTTCTGAAAGATTTTTCAAAGATTATGCTTAGAGGTTTGGCTATGGCAGTGGATAGCTTTCTTAAGAAGTAGGCACATATTCCATCCGGTCCAATAGATAGAGATGGTTTTAGGTTGCGTATTGCTTTTTCAACATTGTCTTCTGTGAAATCGATATGTATTAGATCATTGTTGTTATCTGTGGTACGGCTAGGAAATATTGGGCATGATCCATTGCTGTTTACAAATACTGAGCCGAAGAATGTGTTAAAGATGTTGGCTTTAATGGTGTCGTCGTTGCAGTCTTTACCATCAGGTCCTATCAAGGGAGGGATGGACCTTGAGTCTTTTAGTTTGTTGTTTACAAAATTGTAAAAAGCGCGGGTGGAATTGGTGCTTAGAAGGTTTTCCTCTTGTTTAATGTGATAATTGGTGCATTCGGTCTTTATCTGGTGGCATAGATTTTTGTATCGGTTTTTGAAATTGGCAACGTGACCAGATTTGTTTTTCCGCCAGAGTGATCTCTTTTTGGATTGAAGTTTCATTATTGATATGGGTAATCTGCTTTTTTGTTTTGTTTTGGGAGTTGTTGTTGGTACATATAGTTTGATGACTCTTTTGACTTCAAGTAAAAATATGTTATAATGGTCTTCAACGGTATTGCATCCAGTGAATAGAGATTGCCAATCAAGGGATGAGAGATCGTTGTCTATAAGATCATAGTTGCCTTTTTTGAAGTTACAATAGGGGATTACATCATTGTGGTGATTGTGTGGATGTATGTTGAGACAAAAGTCGATCATATTGTGGTCACTACTGGAAAAGGGTTCTTTAGATTGTATTCCGTAGATTAGGTTCAAACTGTTGCAGAAGATGAGATCGAGGCAGTTTTTTAGTCTAGTGTTGTTGGTTACTAGTTGTTCCAGTCCCAGATTTGTAATAGCATTGTAGAAGGTTGTGTGTATGATTTCAGTTGTACAATCATTTAGGGTCCAGTTAATATGAGGTAGATTGAAATCACCAAGAAGGATAAAAGGGTATGGGCAGGATGCAGCCCATGTTAGTAATGTATTTAGCTTGTTTACATGTTCGATGTCATAATCAGGTGCTCTGTAACATAGTAAGAATCGAATTGTGATATTTGAGGATAGTTCACAGATGATGGTTTCAGGAAGGGCAAACTCCTGGGTAACTTGGATATTTTTTAGATGTAAGGATTTTTTATAGAATATAGCAACTCCACCTCCTCGATGATTTTCACGATCTGATCTGTAAACATGATAGTCTCTTACTGTGGTAATGGAGTCGGGGAGAGATGCATTGAGCCATGTTTCACAGACAAATATAATGTCGAAGTTAGCCATATTTAGGAGGAAGAGAAATTCAGGTATTTTATTCACGAGGCTTCTTGCATTGAGTAGTTTGCATTTAAGGCCGGCAGTAGTTGGAATTGAGGTAGTTGGGGCGTGCGTGCCTAGTCTTGGGTGATGGTGGATGGGTTGAGGTAGGGTTGTGGTTGAGGGTAAAAGCTGAGTATTGGGTTGAGTGGTTTACTTTTGATACAGTCAGCATGGTAGTCAATGTACAGGTCCTTCTCTCCATTATGTAGACGGTTTTTGAGTTCGATGCGGAGTGCACGGGAGCGGGCACGTTGCTGTATGGTTAGGTCAGGCGGCAACGGAGGTTCTTATGGATGGTGTTGGTTTTGGCGAGTGAGTTTATAGTATAAATGAATTTACGTTTGCTTGATTCATTTTTGCAAATGACCCTGCACAAGCGTGGGGCCACAGAGCCATCTCTATTTTTGAGCTCTCGGTCAATGCGGGAAATGTCAAGTATTTCATCAGCGGAGATGGTTGATGCTTGATAATTTCTGATGATGTTTCGGACAGTTGTGATGTCATCATTGACATTGATGTCTTCTAGACCAAATAAGATGGCATTTGGGCGTTTCCGTTCACGCTCAACGGCTTCTCTGATGAGAATTGGGATATCAATATTTGTCTGGGTTGTGTTTATTTGTGGATTGGGTTGTGGATTGGATTGTGGTTGATTGGTAGAGATGTGGTTAGTAGCTATTGGATGTTCAGGTTTTTGCGTTGTGTCCTTTTTTTCAAGGTTGGATATTCTTTCTTTTACGGCGTCCAGGGATGCTACTATGATGTTGAGGGATGTTGTAATGGTTTCGATGGTAGGGGATGTTTCAATGGTTTCAATGAGTCAGACTTTTACAGTGGTTACAATGAGCCAAGCTGCACTAAAGGCCTCCAATAAAGTAACACAATGTTGCCAGCCAATCAAGATACAAAAAGAGCCAAAAAACAGACAGAAGATATTAGAAACACCAATCAAGCAGAACACAGCAAACTCCAAGACCCATAAAGACAGACTAAGACTCCCAACCAATCAGGATGAAGAAAAAACCATTCTGGCACAGCAATAGGCTGCCCCAAATTTAAATCTGAAACCACTGTAAAAGTCTGACTCACAGATGAACACTATACAGAAGCCTGATGATGGCAGATGAGATTCTGCCGAAACGTTGCTACAACTTTAAAAGCACAACTACAATGACGTGGGAAAATACCCGAACAAAGCTGAATGCCATATATATGGGGGTTCTGGAAGGAAGACCTACGATCATGAAAATATGCAGAAGAGAGCCCAATAATCTTCCATCATTCAATCAAACTCAAATATAGAATTGATACAATCCATAATATACATATTGAACTGCTATTTATTCATTTATTCATCACTGTTAGAAAGAAATGAGAACTGTGTTGTACCATCAAAGACACTTTAAAATTTGTGGTGAAATCACAAGTATAACAAAGAATCTTAAATAAAATTGTCAGCAGACCAATTCTATAGTCTGGGGTGGTTTTGTAATCTTCCTAAAAGGCCCATTTTCTTCAAAATCAACTCATCACAAGCACAGATCACAGAAACTTGGTGGATTTTACTAAAACAGTGCATTTTTCTTAAATGAAGAATACTCCAAAATCCCAAGGTTTAGCCCTACCGAACATAGGTCTGGTATTCTTAGTGATATTTATCATATCTTATTTCTACTATAAGCTTATAAACTTGCTCTACAACATGTGACACCTCCCCTCTGATAGAATTCTTAGTTGCATTCAGTTTCCTCTGTGTCTATGATGAAACTGAACTAGAACTTCCCATCACCAAGTCTCAATTTTCTTCAGTAAGAACAAATTTGAATTCCACCCAAAAACCAAACAGTAAGGCAGCTGTTTCCAAACTACAATATTACAAGTGGATCCATTAGCAACCTAGTACCTACATCATAGAGACAGTAATGTTTCTCAGAAGTCCAAACTAGAAATTTACAGATTGTACAAGTCTGTGAACTATTTCTCTATACAGTAGTATCTGGAAAGTCTGGGAATAAAAAGATGGACCATATCTAATGTTTTCAAAGATTAAATACTGATGATCCCCCCCAAAAAAAAAAAAAAGATAGAAAAGCCTACCTGCATTTATCTTATTTCTTATGGAAATGGAATCTTTCAGCATATCAAACATATTTGTCACATTGCTTCATAAATATTGTAGAAAGAGAGATAAACACTTTGGAATATCTAAGTGAATAAATTTAAAAGAGGTAAGAACAGAACTAGTAATCAATAACATCTAGATTTTTTTTTTTAAAAAAAAGCCCCTTTGCTTGTCTGCAGTTCCTTGATAAATTAAGTGTGCTGCTGCCATCACAGCTGATGGCATTATTGGTTTATTGGTGCTGGGCATGCACTACTCAGACACAGGATTCTTTATTATCAGATGCTAGCCTCATATAAAAGTTAGAGTAAGGCATCTGAGAAAAGTTTGTCAGTAACGCCTCAGCACCAGATAGACTGCTGATTTATTTGTTCTGAATAAAGCAAAATAACCAAAATCAATGTGTGGGGGATTGAAACATTTTATCCACAGCATGGTACATGCTACGGCTTTACTTTCTCTGCTTGAGATGCCAGAATGCTTTCAAATAGGATGTAAAACTGCTTTATAACCTGTGCACAGATGTTATCCTCCTACCTATGATAAAATAGTTGGGGGTAAATGGGAGGAACTGTAAGCATTTTCGAATGTTCTGCACTTTTTTCATACGCATTGAAAATAAGACTTAATTTTACTTAATCTTGGCTCAGGTAAGGGGGATGAAAAAGTTTCATACTGCGTTTCTTAAAAATTAAGTATTTGCCATTTGGATAGCCTACAAAAATGGTAGAAACTAATGTTCCTTTCCATAATTGAACTAATGCGTGCCATCTTTCTGAGAATCTGATAATTATAGATGACCTGGTTTGAGCCCAAGGGAAGGATAAAATGTGTCATCAGTCTTGAGTCCTTTTGCTCCCACAAGGGATCTAAGACCAGTCCACCTTGAATTCCACTGACTCTTATCTAGCAGCAATTTGCTTAGGCTATTACTAATTCAGATTCTTGAAGAGAGCATTAGCATACAATAATCCTATTTTTATTTGAATTGCCTGGACTCCTGATTTCTTGCACTTGACATAAACCTTATGATAATTTAGACAATGAAGACAATGACTTCTAATATATGGATACAACCAAACATAATGCCAATAAACCACTAAACATGATAGCATGAGAATATTTCCTAGGCTTCTTGCTCCATCCTATTTTCTTTTATCTTCTTGGACTGGATGTCCCATTTATTTCTAAGTTTGGAACTAGTAGATACCAGGCTATGCATGACATGTTCAGTGGTTAATGAAGTTATTTTATATTAATAAATTAATAAAGACAAGATTAACTCCAGACCAAGCCTTACTGGAAAGGAATGGTTAAACAAAGCTAAACAAAATTACCATAAATGTTTTCATACAAACCTGATACTAATAATGATTGGCAATGAAAATGAATGGGAAATCTCATTCACAAAAGCTTCTGTCCTGATTATTTCTTTGTGATTAGCAAAATGAAGCAATTGGTTGTTTCATATTCCTGAATCCAGCAATGTGGCTTTCTAGAAAACATTGTGAGCCTTGAAAAGCAGGAAATCTAACCAAAATTAATTATTTAGTAGTGCAGTTTACATAGATATAACCATAAGAAGGAGATGAAATTCTTATTAGAGTAGTGAAAGAACACTGGTAAATTAATTTGATATTTTCTTCAAATTGTAAGCTCATCTAATTTTCCTAATAACAGTTTTAAATTCATTTAAATGTATATTAAATTTATATATCTAATAATTCTATTTCCACAATCAATTTATGAAGTGAGAAATTACATTTTTGTTGCATAAATTTTCATTTACTCACTACAAGAATTTAAAGTGTTAAATTTTCAATTTTCTTTTTGGTAAATACTACCAAAATTAAATTCATTTAAATATATATTAAATTTATATATCTAATAATTCTATTTCCACAATCAATTTATGAAGTGAGAAATTACATTTTTGTTGCATAAATTTTCATTTACTCTCTACAAGAATTTAAAGTGTTAAATTTTCAAAAAATTTTTGGGTAAATACTACTTATTGAAAACCTTTCTATAATCTTCTCATGTTCTGTATTAATAGAATGTATAAATATAAATTAAATGCTACTCTTCACAAATATTTATATTACTTTTTAGAGAACATGTAAATCATCGTATGTTAAGTTATACATTAAAAAAACATGCACCCAGTTTTAAGAATGTCTTATAATTACTTAAAAAGTTACTTTTAAGTAAGGGAATATAAGTTTCCTTTTAGTTTATTATGCTGTCACTTACAAATCATGTTGTATAATATTGCAATTTTCCATACTTGTACCAAGTTTTTGTTTAAAAATTCTCAAATCTAGAGTAATAGGTTTAAAGAGCCAATAATAAATTTGTTATTGTATTTTTATGTGTTGATTATTTGTCTTTAAAAACAGATTATTCTGACCCAGTTCCCCAAACATGACAAACCCTCTGACATGAACTCAAAAGATTCATTTATTAGGAATGCCGGCAGCCCTGGCAAGAAGTTTCTCTCACAGGCTAACAACTCCATCCAGCTGGAAGATGAATAGTTGTCTGCCACACCTATTCATCCCTGCCCCCTGCCTTTTATCTCCAGAGCCTTGCTAGCAGTGGTGGCTCTTCCTTCCTCAGGATTGGCCCACGGCTTTCCACTACTTTCCTCTGCCTTCTGCACAGCTGCGCATCAGGCACTGGACCCAGCTGTTCCTCCTCTTCTTCATCAACCACCTCCAGACCTGGGGGCTGTGGACTCTCCATCTGAGGGATGATGGATGGCCCTGGTGCTCTCTCTCTCTCTTTCTCTGTTTCTCCCTCCCTCCCCCTCCCCCCCTCTCTGCCAGCTCCATTCCCTCTTCCCCCTCAAAGTTCCCAGGTTGCCTTGATCCTGACCCTGACTCTCACTCCTCCTCCTCCTCCTCTGATTCAGCTTCTGGAGGGGCCAGTGGCTGATAGGCCACAACATAGCTTGCACCACTTCCCACAGTGAACTCACCCAGATCTTGCCAATTTCTGCTGCAGTGATGGTGAGATGGAGAGCTTGATACACTGGCTGCTCTGCACTTTCTGGGCACCCTCCTGGAAAGATAGGGTGAGCGGGGAGGCTCCTACGGGCCACGAGGGAGAGGATTTTCCCCTGGAGTTCTTGTCTGCTGCCACTTGGTCAATGCAGTCACTGGGTGCCATCTCTGGGCAGTCTGTGCTGCCCATGCTTGTTCACCTCTTGTGGTGCCCCAGGCACTAGCAACCAGCAATGATTTTTTTTCATTATTTCAATCTTTCTTGTCAAAATAAATTGTGACTTGGCCAATTTCTTCACAACCAACTTACTTTAGTTCCAAATTAATGTAAAACTGAAAATTAGTAAATTAATTAAATTTGTGGTAATATCAACTCTGAATTATCTAACAGATTTTTGAGATTTTTGAGCAGTATTCAGGTTTTTTTTTTCATGTTTTGAAGTCTTTTCTTTAGGGGTAACATTAATGGATAATATGTCTAACTCTTGATTAATTAACCTGTGATGAAAAATTTCCAAATATTTAAAATCTATTTGCATTGTTAACTGGCTTGTTTTTCTGACCAAATAAAAAGGATGCATATTAATTTTCCTTTTATCACTTATTCCCCAAATCTGCTCACCGTTTTCCATATTAATAAGCAATGTGTTAAACCAAAAATAGGGGGAGGCTTTTCTTATACACAATTAGATATTACATAAATCAGAATTAACATTATTTATATCCATGTTAGCAAAGTGAAATGATAAATCAATGGGTAACTGCTTCACATTTCAAACCAATTCAAACTCACATTTGAATATTAATCTTTCTAGCTAGCCAAGAAGCCTTGCTGAATGTCACTCATCTTGGTTCCTTGTCATTAAAAGCTTCTTTCCAGCAGCTCTGCTTCATTATTCAATTATTTCTTCAAAGTGCTAACTCCAACAGGGGAGTATTTCCTCCCAACAGCAGTGTAAAAAGCTTAAAACAACCCTTCCCCTTTAAGAAAGTCAAGCTGTCAGGATTCCAAGTGAAATGGCTACACATATGTCAATTTCAGGCTCCACACAAGCAAAATACCAGCAAAGGAGGGGAAAAAAAAAACCTCAAGAGAACCTCTGGAGACAGGAAGTCTAGTCCTGCCAAGAATATAACAAGGATTAACAGAGAGGCAGTTTTTTTGTTAGCAACAATACCAGAATGTAAGGAATGCTTTCCTTACAGGATTGGGCCTGTAAAGTGGAAAAAAACAAAAGGAGATTTCTTCTAACAACCGGTTCTCTGAACTCCTTAGAAAGTTAACAACCTGTTCTAACCAATAGGTACAAACTGGTAGAATCCCACCCCTGCATATATGCAATATTCTTCTAAATTACTTTCCCAGTAGTTGTAAAATACTCTAAAGATATTTTCCCAACAATTTTCATTAAGCAACAAACTTGTCTGAAATTTCTAGTACTACTTAAAAGTTTTTTTTCTGGCTGTAAACAACTGTTCAAATACAGGAACATATTTTGTTATTTTGATCCAATTTACAGAGCATCTGCTACTACTTAACACTACAGTATTAAAAAGAAGAATGTAATATATTTACAGGAAGCTATTACAGACATCTGACTATTATGTAACACTCAAATTATTCTATTCCTTTTAAAATACAAATTTATGAAATAAGTTATATAATTTATTTTAAAATTTCAGATCTTTTTTGAAAATAAAAAGTGGCTCTTTATATATTTTGGACTCCCAGGTCAAACTCTACCTATCAGATTATGTTTTCCTTTATAAAGAACTTTAATTTTTAAAGTGTTTTATTGTAAAATTCCCTTGAATCTTAGCAGCATATTGGTGTTAACAGTCATAGTTTACTACAAAATAGATAATGAGTCTTTCATGAATTTACACAAGAAACCCTCTCTTTATAGTACAGCCATTTTTTCTAGCATGAGATGACCCATAAACTGCATATTGTTTATCAAACCATTTCTCTTTTAAGACAACAACTTCTTGCTTACTCTAAAGTGGATGGAAGTAATGTCAAATTCCTTTTACTTTTTCAATTAAGAACATATTCTGTATATTTTATAGTATCACTCAGATCTCTAACATTGAGAAAAAATCTTAATTTCAGTCATATATTATCAATATTCAAGATAAAATATATTGTATCCCATATTATAATATATAGCTGACCCAAAGTTATCCAGTTAGCTTTGAGCCTATGGTAGGACTAGAGCTCATGGTCTCCAGTTCTAAAACAGTGCCTCAAACTATTATACTGAACTGGTTTTAACAGATTTAACAGATAATCACAGTTGGAAGGGACCTTGTAGGTCATCTGGTCCAACCCCCCCACCCAAGTGGGAGACACTACACCAGGGGTCCCCAACAACCGGGCCGCGAACCGGTACCGGTCCGTGGATCACTTTGCACCGGGCCGCAAAGAAAATAAAAATAAAATAAAAATGGCGGCTTTCTTCGCCTTCGGTGAATGCTGCTGGGATCAGGGATCAAGGACACAAATGAAAGAAGGGGAGGGAGGAAACAACCAAAGCCTGTCCTACTCTCTGGCTCAGTGGCTTCGGTTTCCTCCCGCCTCGTTCCTCTCTCAGTCGCTCTCTTGCTCCTCCACCAGCCCAGGAAGAAACTGCTTCAAAGAAGCCGGCAGGGTGGCTTTTCCTGTTGGCGCAGCTCCCCAAAGCGCCCGTTCACCCCCACCCGCCGCCAATCAATCCAGGTTCAATCCAGTGCTCCATTCTGCCTGCCTGCCTGCCTTCGTTTCTGGTTGTTTCGAGCAGCTTCGGCTGAGAATAATAACTATTCGCCTCTTTTACTCAGCCGAAGCTGCTCCGAAACAACCAGAAACGAAGGCAGGCAGGCAGGCAGAACGAGCACTGGATTGAACTGCGGCGGCGGTGGGAGTGAACGGGCGCTTCGGAGGAGCTGCGCTCCGAACCCACCAGAAACGAAGGCAGGCAGGCAGAACGGAGCACTGGATTGAACCGTTCACCCCCACCCCGCCGCCAATCAATCCAGGTTCAATCCAGTGCTCCATTCTGCCTGCCTGCCTGCCTTCGTTTCTGGTTGTTTCGGAGCAGCTTCGGCTGAGAATAATAACTATTCGCCTCTTTTACTCAGCTGAAGCTGCTCCGAAACAACCAGAAACGAAGGCAGGCAGGCAGAACGGAGCACTGGATTGAACCATGGGCGGCGGGGTGGGGGTGAACGGGCACTTCGGAAGAGCTGCGCCGACAGGAAAAGCCACCCTGCCAGCTTCTTTGAAGCAGTTTCTTCCTGGACTGGTGGAGGAGCGAGAGAGCGACTGAGAGAGGAGGGAGGGAGACACCTGATGGATGAGGCTGAGGGAGGCAGGGCTGAGAGGGGCTTCTCAGCCGTCCTGCAGGGACTTGTCCTGAGCCGCGGAGACAGCCGTGGGCCGCCACCGCCCAGCGCTCAGTTTTGAAGGCGCTCCTCAGCCCGGCGCAGTTCTTGAATCTGCAGCTGAAACCCTCCGTTTTAAATGTCCCAATAGAAGAGAATATCTGTCGCTCAGGATTGCAATGAGGAGGCATTGGCGCTCCCTGAACTTGGTGGTTTGCTGGCAGACATTTTATTACCCGACTAGGTAACAACATCAGATGTTACCTAGTCAGGTAATGAAATGTCTGCAAGCAAACCACCAAACTCGGACTCCCGGTCCTTGAAAAAGTGTTTCTGCGTGAAACTGGTCCCTGGCACAAAAAAGGTTGGGGACAACTGCACTACACCATTTCTGACAAATGGCAGTCCAATCTCGTCTTAAAAGTCTCAAGTGATGGCGCTCCCACAACTTCTGAGGGCAAGCTGTTCCATTGGTTGATTGTTCTCACTGTCAGAAGGTTTCTCCTTACTTCCAGGTTAAATCTTTCCTTGTTCAGTTTCCTTCCATTATTCCTTGTGTGGCCTACAGGTGCTTTAGAAAATAGCTTGATCCCTTCCTCCCTGTGGCAGCCCTTCAAATATTGGAAGACTGCTATCATGTCTCCCTGGTCCTTCTCTTTACTAGACTAGCCAAGCCCAGTTTCTGCAACCATTCGTTGTATGTTTCAGCCTCCAGTCCCCTAATCATCCTGGTTGCTCTTCTCTGTACTTTTTCTAGAGTCTCAACATCTTTTTTATAATGTGGTGAACCAAACTGGATGCAGTACTCTAGGTGTGGTCTTACTAAGGCTTTATAGAGTGGTATTAGTACTTCCCTTGATCTTGATTGTATCCCTCTGTTAATACTTTTTTGGCTGCTGCTGCACACTGCTGGCTCGTATTTAGCTGGTTGTCCACTAAGACTCCAAGATCCCTCTCACAGTTACTGCTATTGAGCCTTGTTTCACCCAGTCTATATGTGTACTTTTGGTTTTTCTTGCCTAAGTGTAGGACTTTACTTTTTGTTTTGTAGTTCAGAGTTTTGAAATTGACCTATCAATACTAAGTGGTCAAAAGCTTTTTTTTTTCTTTTGCCTGTAATTGTGCATTGTCAAACAAAAAGGCCAGACTCTCTTGAGGTTAATATCTTTTGAGAGTTGCTCAGGGTGCCAGCTCTTTTAACCTGTTAGAACAGATTAACAGAATAACAGAATAGAGTTCTAGTCTTTTAGGTATATCTGCATAATATTTAATATTCTTTTTTTTTTAACAAATTTTATTTTCAAGACAAACAATAGATAAATACACATAAACACAAAACATAAAAGCATAAAAAATCTCTTTTCTGAAAGTTGCTTAGTCCCAGGTTATAACTCTTGGTACAGACACAAATTCAAATTCATATTCCTTTTAAATACCATTTCATATCTTATTAATATTTTCAATTTTCTATATGACTTCTCCTCTCCTTTGAATTTTCTCTATTTTATTTTATTTTATTTATCTCCTCTCAATTCGTATCATAATATTTATTATTCTTTGTCTGTTCTATTCCAGCCAACCATTTATTTTTCTTCTTTAAAAAAAGAAGAAAGACTTCTCCTGTACACTATATGGAGTATGATGCCTTTATCTCTTTCCCCTATATTTATAATACTTAATATAAAACACATGACATACATTGGGATTCTGTCTGGTACATTCTAAAATTATACTATGTTATCAAAAATAATACAAATTTATTCATTAGTATTGATATTCATTCATATCTTAAACGTTTAACTCATTGCTTTTCAATTAAATCACATACTTTTATGGGAGCCCTATTTTCCATAATTATTTCCCCCCCCCACATCATATATTATAACTCGATATTTCATTAAAATGTTCCTCCTTCTTCTACTTCAAATCCCTCATTTCACAAAAAATTTCGCTAATATACCATATTCTAATCATTAATATTAACAATCATTTATATCTTAAACATTTTATCCATTTCAATTAAATATCATGCCTTTGTGGGAACACTTATGCTTTCCAAAATTATTACCCCCCCACATCACAATCTTGAATCATATTTCATTACAGTACTCCCTTTTTCTTAACAAAAATTCCACTAGTTTATGTTAAATATTTTATCACATTTTAAGTTACATATTATTTCTAATTTTCTATAATTACTTCTAAATACAGGTATAAAAATGCAGTCTTATGTACCTTTCTAGAATCCCTTTAACAATAAGATTTATCCATTATCTCTAAAAAACTTTTGCTTCTTAACATCTTGCTCCCCACCATTAGGGCTTCTCATCCCTTCCTTTCTCTCTTGCTTCTTCTTCTCCTTGTCCTCTTTAACCCTTGTCTCTCCACCTCCCTTTTATTCTGCTTTCCCCTTTCTGTTGTTTCTTAACATAATGTCCCCTTTTCACCTTATTCTTCTCTTTTTGGGCTGTTTTTCCAGATCTTAAAGACCTCTTTTCCTTTTTCTCTTGCTTTTTCCCTTCTCCAATCAAAGTCATTTGTTCATCAAAGATGGCTTCTTCTTCTTCTTTGTCCCCATCATCCTGTTGTTCATTCTGCTTCACATAAATATAAACCGCCATTTCTAAGTATTGAAAAATAGTGCCAAGACCATCTTTCCCTCCTTGTTTTTCTCTTTCATATTTTTGATATATAAGTTTCAATCCATCCACAGATGATGCCATTATGTAGAGAAAAAGTTTTTCCAAACAACCATCCAAATGTTTTAATCAAAAGTAATTCTCAAAGGTTCCAAAATCACCAAACAATCCAAACAGACTATTTCTTTTAGATACCTTCTTCTTCTTCACTTTCTCTTTCTGGGGTTAAAGTAATCACAAATCCTTTTCAAATATATTTTTGGAAGTTTTTTAATGTTTAACAACTCTTTGCAGTTCTAGGCAATCTTCTCCTTATTTTCAAATTTTGCTCCAATTTTTTCCCTCTCCCTTCCCACTCACAGCCAAAAAGGTTTTTTTTTTCTTCGCTGTCACTTTAGGAAGGAGAGTAGAACAAAGAAAATTTTTTCCCCTTTAGAGTATTCGCAGCTTGTAACTCTCACAAGGAACAATATATACTTAGCAGCCTTCAAGGTTCCAGGTCACTTTCTCCCGTCTTGTCCCGGTTAGAAGCAACTTTCACTGTTCTTCCAGCTTTCTCCCTCCTGCACCTGCTTGTCTGGCTGCAGCTTTCTTCGTGGCGGCCATTGCTGACCGCCGTTCCTCCGCCTCGGGAAAAGGGGGTTTAGCTGGCTGGGGAGGGGGTTTGCGGCACCCCCAGGCCCCTTGCTGGATCCCCCCTGTCTTCAGCTGCCTCTACGGGGCAGCTATATCCCCCAGATCCAAATGGATCGGGGGAACCTTGGTGGCGAACGCAGCAGGGATCGAATCCCTGCCGCCGCTGAAAGCTTGCAAACCAGAAGAGTCCATAATAATTAATATTCTTGTCCTCTATCCTAATCTGTTTTACAGATTTATAGTGTTCAGTTCTTAAACACATGCATACACGCATGTAATATACAGGTGAAACTCAAAAAATTAGAATATTGTGCAAAAGTTCATTTATTTCAGTAATGCAACTTAAAAGGTGAAACTAATATATGAGATAGACGCATTACATGTAAAGCAATATAGTTCAAGCTGTGATTTGTCATAATTGTGATGATTATGGCTTACAGCTCATGAAAACCCCAAATCCACAGTCTCAGAAAATTAGAATATTGTGAAAAGGTTCAATATTCTAGGCTCAAAGTGTCCCACCCTAATCAGCTAATTAAGCCATAACACCTGCAAAGGGTTCCTGAGCCTTTAAATGGTCCCTCAGTCTGGTTCAGTAGGAATCACAATCATGGGAAAGACTACTGACCTGAAAGTTGTGCAGAAAACCATCATTGACACCCTCCATAAGGAGGGAAAGCCTCAAAAGGTAATCGCAAACGAAGTTGGATGTTCCCAAAGTGCTGTATCAAAGCACATTAATAGAAAGTTATGTGGAAGGGAAAAGTGTGGAAGAAAAAGGTGCATAAGCAGCAGGGATGACCGCAGCCTGGAGAGGATTGTCAGGAAAAGGCCATTCTAAGGGGTTGGGGACTTTCACAAGGAGTGGATTGAGGCTGGAGTCAGTGCATCAAGAGCCACCACACACAGAGGGATCCTGGACATGGGCTTCAAATGTCGTACTCCTCTTGTCAAGCCGCTCCTGAACAACAAAAAATGTCAGAAGCATCTTACCTGGGCTAAAGAAAAACAGAACTGGTCTGTTGCTCAGTGGTCCAAAGTCCTCTTTTCTGATGAGAGCAACTTTTACATCTCATTTGGAAACCAAGGACCCAGAGTCTGGAGGAAGAATGGAGAGGCACACACTGCAAGATGCTTGAAGTCCAGTGTGAAGTTTCCAGTCTGTGTTGATTTGGGGAGCCATATCATCTGCTAGTGTTGGTCCACTGTGCTTCATTAAGTCCAGGGTCAACGCAGCCGTTTACCAGGAGATTTTGGAGCACTTCATGCTTCCTTCCGCAGATGAGCTTTATGGGGATGCTGACTTCATTTTCCAGCAGGACTTGGCACCTGCCCACACTGCCAAAAGCACCAAAACCTGGTTCAATAACCGTGGGATAACTGTGCTTGACTCGCCTGACCTGAACCCCATAGAGAATCTATAGGGCATTGCCAAGAGAAAGATGAGAGACATGAGACCGAACAATGCAGAAGAGCTGAAGGCCACTATTGAAGCGTCCTGATCTTCCATAACACCTCAGTGGTGCCACAGGCTGATAGCTTCCATGCCACGCCGCATTGAGGCAGTAATTGCTGCAAAAGGGGCCCAAATCAAGTACTGAGTACATAAGCATACTTATACTTTTCAGAGGTCCGATATTGTTTATGTACAATCCTTGTTTTATTGATTGCATGTAATATTCTAATTTTCTGAGATTGTGGATTTGGGGTTTTCATGAGCTGTAAGCCATAATCATCACAATTATGACAAATCACAGCTTGAACTATCTTGCTTTGCATGTAATGATTCTATCTCATATATTAGTTTCACCTTTTAAGTTGCATTACTGAAATAAAGGAACTTTTGCACGATATTCTAATTTTTCAACTTTCACCTGTATATATAAACACAAACCCTGCTCACAGTTAGACAAGAAGCAATGGGGGGGGGGGAATAGGTTGGGATGCAAGGGATGCAGACAAGAACACTGACTCAGTGGCAAGACATAGCAACATTCTAAGATCACCTGCTGAGGTCCACTCCATTCACCAAACTGCAACAACCCAGATGACTATTTAGCTCCCATTTTAGCTGCAATTCTTATAAATTTTCTTCCCTTAAATGTGATATAACATATGACATCAACTACCAGAAATATCCATCTATACTACATGGGATAAATAGGCCAGTCTTTCTACAAAAACATTAATAGATATAAGTTAGACATTGGGACTTAACAGAAAGATAAAGTAACATCATAGCATTATAACCTACTAGGACATTATATTTTAATTCTCAAAGTAAGATTTTGGGAATAATGAAAATATACCAGTATAATCAAGGAGAGACTTTGAAACTGCAATATATCAAAAAGTTCTGACTATCTCAGAAAGCTTTAAAAAACACAATGGGTTCAAGCACATTATAATTGCTAACTGATATGATATCTATAATCTGTATCACATATAATCTACTACTGTATAAATAATCCTTTATTCCTCTACATGTCTCATCCCACTTTAAATCCTATATTAGTTTAGACATGTTTATGGATATATGATGAATGATCTGTAGCTTGCGAATTTTAATCATATTTGTTGATCTTTTTTTTTTTTTAAAAAAAAACAAGTTTTATTAAAAGTTTCAACAACAAACAAATCATTACATATTAAATCTTTCCCTGTCTTTCTACAATAATTTCCCCAATATTCTCATAAAACACAAACAAACACAAACAAACATAAAAAAATCTTTTAGTAAAGTACCTTGGCCCCAGTAACCTCTCTTTGCATGGGCTAAAATAATAGCGCATATCACTCTTCACAATTCTATCTTATTTAATCCATCTTAATTAAATCATTAAATTTGTATCTTTTGCCCATTCATTATCCCTCTATCTCTTCTTATAATAAAAAGAATTTCTCCTGAAATCACTAATCAGAGTATGATGCCTTTCTATCCTCCCCCTAAGTTAGTAAAATTAAAATTCAACATAACAAATACCCAATTTGGTTCTGCTTGGTACATTCTATCCACCAAAAATGTTTAAATACATTGTATCCTCCTTTCCTTCGATATTTTATTACATTTCAAAAATCAATCATTATTAAATCAATCATTATTAAAAACTTCAACATTTCAATTTTAAACTTCAACATTTTAATTTCTTATTAAATCTTAAACCATTCTAATTTACTATTTCAAATATAAATGTTACAATACCATCTTCTGTACCTTAGCAGAATCTTTCTTACAGAAATTTATATTTCATCCTTTGTCTCTAAAAAAATCCCTCTTCTCCCATCCAATTTTAAAGCTTTGAGGCTTTTCTCCGCCTTTCCCCTTTCTTTCTTCCCCCACCAAATCTTCCTACCCCCCCTTCTTCTTCTAACCTCTGCCTTGCTGGGATCCCTTCTCTGTTGTGTTCCCTTTTTCTCTTGTTTGTTATCATTATATTTATTTTGCATCATATTTTTCTCTTTCTCAAATGTTTTTTTAAATCTTAAGTCCTTCATTTTCCTTGCTCTCTTCCTTCCTTCTTCCTTAGATAAGTTTTGGGATTCAATGAAGATGGCGTCTTCGTCTCTTCCTTGTTGTTCTTCTTCCGTTTCCATCTGTTCCATTGTCTGTTGGTAATTGACCAGCGCCATTTCTAGAAATAGAAAAGCTTTTTCCATGCCATCTTTGCAGGCTGCTTTTGTTTGCTCATATTCATCCCTCAGGTCTTCAAAAAGGAAAGCCATTATAAATAAATCTTTTCTTTTCTTTATTCCTCTTCCTTCTTACACCAACCAAATATTCCGAGAGAAAGGCAAAACAATCCCAAAATCCACAATCCTCAATAAATCCAAGCAAGCCAAAATTCCCCCTTCCTCTTCCAGGGGTGGTATCAAACAAATAAAAAAAAAAGAGTCCAAATCTATATTTTAAAGCCTTATTAAGATTATATTTCTGTCCTCAAGTCTTCAAGGCATCTCCTCCAACAAGATCCAAATTTATATATTTTCTTTATCCTCTCCCTTCCGGCTTAATTCCGTCGGGAGGGAGAGTAAACTTTCCCTTCAGCACCTCAAAATAGCCGCTTTTTTTTTTTCTCTTGTGGAAAAAATCATCAAAAAACCATCTTTTCCAGGAATTAAATTAGATAAATCTCAAAGCCCTGGGTCAACCAAGAAGAACTTTCACTTTCAATAACTTTCTCTTCTTCCTCCTGCGCATACTTGCCCGGCTGTCAACTTCTTTGTGGCGGCCATTACGGACCGCCGCTGCACCGTCCTGGTAAAAGGGGGTTCTGCCGGCCAGGGAGGGGGTCTGCAACACCCCCAAACCCTTCCTCCGGATCCCCCTTACCTTCAGCTACCCCTGCAGGGCAGCCTTGCTCCGCACCCGTCCGGGTCGGAGCCCCAAAACGGCTAGCGCGGCAGGGATCGCGCAGCTTCGCGAATCCCTACCGCTCGCGAAGCCGACAAACCGGAAACCTATATTTGTTGATCTAAAATGTTATCAGACTCTAGATTTTTGTCTATCATTGATTGACCTAGCTCTCCTACAAGGATTATATTAGGTGTATCAGAAGTTGAAAATGCTGTTTAACCCTTTCCAGGTATTTAAAATAAACTTTATTTCATTTATTTCAATTGCTTAAATGTGTATTTCACATTTGACAGACTTAACATTCATTTTTTTTTATTTTTTAAAAAATAAGATTAACACTTAGTCATTATTAGGAGATTCCATTCCCTTATCATTTTAACCATGTTCTAGTAGGTGTATGAAAAATGTATCTGAGATTACTGTGATATCATTAAGAGTTGACCTCTGATTTACACTTTGAACCAAGGTTGGATCTACCATTATTCAATGTCTAGTATATCATAATGCTAGACTTAATCTGTGATTTCTTTTGCTGAAGATAAATGATGATCATCTTCTATTATATACTATTAATATCATTAACCATATGAGACATAGAAGTATGTACTTTATATAGTTATTAAAATTAAAAGTCTTGTAATCTATCTTTTTTAAAGTGTTCTACCTATTGAACCTTTAATTTTACCCATATGTGCATGGAATTTAAATAAGATTAAGAATTCATACATTTATACAGTGAAAGAACAGTAACTAGTAGAGATGGTTATAATTAACAGATTGCATAAGGACTTGCATTCTTCATAAGGGAGAAAATGGCATTCTGAAATAGATTAAAATTAAACAATTGTTACAAATTTGCTATTTCTTTGTAATGCAACCAAAATATTTCTTTAGATATCATGGAATTTTCTGAGGAACATTTGTAATCTGATTATGGGAATGTATAGCAAATATAAAAAATGAATAAGGAAGAAGAAATGAAAATTCACAGTTGATACTTTAATAATAATGATACATGATAATGATACATAAAATCCAGAGTGTATCTGAGAATTCTGGAGTTTGTAGACATAATATTACTAGAGGCTGCTGGGTTGAGGATGGCTGATTCTAAGAAACACAAGCAATTCAAGCAATATCATATGGTTTAGAAGAATTTCCTTGAACAGTCTCTTCAAAATGAGAAAGAAGAAAAGTAACTAAAATTATATGTTGCTGTCACATGCTAATAAGCAACCAAATGTTTTTGGCTAGAACCACACAGAAAAACAACAAGAACCCAGCCATGATGATTAATGTGATGCTACTTTCTTTAGAAATAATATTTGAATTTCTACTTTTTTCCATAATAAATCAGAAGTGGCACCTTCTGTTTTATCTGTTTTATTAATAGATGCTTCCTCTGGCTGTTTCTTTTGTGCTTTTTAGAATATATAAAATAGTTCTTTTCCACTTCCCCATTTGACACTAGAAATATTCCTTTTTGTTTTTCTCTTAAAACTGTTCCTAGAAAGTTTATTGTCTTTAATCTACACTAGTATGTTTCTTGTGTTTAATCTCCTCAAATAATAAAACTAAATAATAATGTAAGGTAATATCTTAGCTCTTTATCACCAGCTGGGGAGGATCACTGGAATCTTTCTTAACTCTGTTTTGTGTGGCTCCATATATGACAATAAAGCTTTTAATCAGGAACCTCCAGGGACTGCATCCTATTTAAGAGATTTGAATATGCATGTGTGTTATATATATGTGTATATGTACACACACACACACACACACACACAGAGTAGATAGATAGATAGATAGATAGATAGATAGATAGATAGATAGATAGATAGATAGATATAGATATAGATACACATTCTCTCTGTGTGTGTATTCAAAGAAAAAGATAATTTATTCATTATACTTCTATATGCATGTCTCTCTCTTTATATGTGTATGTGTGTGTCCTCATTAATCATTAAGCATAAACACATTCTTAGAGTATGTTGTCTATTAATGCAACATCATTGTTCCTAATCAGAAACAAGATCCATAGGAAGTTTACTTTATAATAACTCAGACGAACCAGTTTTTGGACATTCATCACAGTTCCAAATACTCTATCATTTTTGAAAACTATTCAAGCTATCTAAAATGTGATATAATTGAATATATATAATAATTTCCCCCCAAAAGTTAAATAGATGCAATTAGAATGAGATTTTGCTATGGTAAAGTAAGGATTCCCCCAAGTCAAGCTCAGCTCCAGGTGACTGCATGGTCATATCCCATTTTTAAAGCAACAACATAGAAGGGGATTGCCACTGACACATGAATCCTATAAAAGGACAAAACTGTATTTAGCAAATATTTACTAGCATATTGCTGAGAGAGCTTCTCCATCTCTTGTGAATATAATTAAGCCAGAGAGTTTAAATATGCACTTTTTCCTGCCTTAGAAATATCTCAAGAGTTGTCAGTACAGATGGAATGTCTTGAAAAATAAATTAATACTTATGGTTTAAAAATCCATGTAAAAACTTTGGTTCCTGTTTTTAATTTGATAGAAGTCACTAAGGACCACTTAATATAGGCTGTTTTCAGGTATTCCCTTAACTTCAGCTTTCTGGTATTCATTTTTGTTCACTTTTGTCCTAACCATTTATTCCTCCCTGTTGGAAACTGTGCAGTATAGAAATTTATATGGAATGAAAAACTGACCTTGGTGTGGTTGAGGAATTGACTGTTTTGCTCTCCAGTGTTTTCTCTCCAGGGCACAGAGAATATCTTGGATTTTTCTACCTTATGTTATTAGTGCTAATAAAAATCATGTTTTAGGAGAACTATAAAGAAAAAAAAAAGAAATGAACAATTTGCTCAACGTTAACAAGAGAACTTTGAAATACATTTGATTTAATCTCTTTATATTTCATGAGTAAAATCTAAAGAAAAGAACTTCAGAAATCTATTATTTGACTTGCAAATGTATTCTAGGCGTTGAGACAGACAGATTCATGATTTAAGAGTTTCTTAGAAGTGTGTGACTACTATGTACAAAAACAAGGGTGGATGTGAATAATTTAATGTTGAATAAATTATAAAAATAAGGCACAAATTCCACAACATCTCAATGGCACTATTCTCACCAGTTTTACTCACTATATTTAACTATCAGGCAATCTATGGGTTAAGAATGAGTTCTGCTCATAACTTTGTCTTTAACATAAATTTGTATTTAAGCTGGAACTCATACTTACAAATGGACTGCCTTTACTAAAAAGGGCATTCTCCTTCCTTTAGCCAACAAACCAATGAAGCTGTGCAAGCTTTCAGAAACTGCTAAAAACTGCTGAAAACAGGTTATATATTAAAAATGTGTGGCTTCGGCAGTTCATTGGCTCAAGGACAGAAAAAGCTGTTTGCCAGTTTTAGTAATAGGCAGCCCATTCATATCTAGGAGTTCTTCTTAAGTCACACATTCTTAACAAAATGGCTTGTATTTAAATAGCTGACTATGGTTGTGTTATGGTCACTTCCATCTTTCTGTTAACCATCCTACGAAGAGATTCCACCATGCCTTTAAATTATCTGTTTAACATGTAAAAAAAAACAACACCTATCTGAATAACTTCAATGCCAAGCAATTAAAAGATTCTCTAACATTTGCTCAATGGAAACTGGCTTGGGAGATATATTTTTCCAGATATAAACTTCCCAGAGCACTATTTTTTAAATGATAGTTTCTGTGTACCTCTAGTGATTTTGTTATATTCTGGCAAACTTTCTTGATTTGGAAAGTAGCACTTCTGCAAATCTATATAAACTTTCAGTTTTATATTTCCTTTGACATTGAATGATCCTATAAAAACTCACCCACCCACTTAACTTTGATTCTGAAAATATATATTATTGTTCCATGTAGAAAAAGGACTGCTTGTATCAGATATACATCATATTCAGGCCTGAAGTACTTTGAAGTTGACCTCCTCAGAACTTGCTGCTTACCTTTCCTAATGGGGAAGGTGAGAGTGGGATAAAGCCAGTTCAATGGTTTCCCAATTGGCAACTTCATCTGGCTGTAGTAGGCATTCTTCTACTGAAAGGTCAGGATTGAGTGAAGTGTTTGTTGAAGTGGAAACTCCCCAGTGATACAGATTTGTTCCATCTTATTTTATTTTTTTTCTGAATGAAGAAAAATGTGGAATGCTGCTTTAAAGCAAACCCTGCATTTTCCAGCAAGGGAAGGGAATGCTTCTTTATTTAAGACTACAGTAGTCTAATGGGGAAACCTAACAAAATTAATCTAGCACATGGGCTGGAGGGTCTGCATGCCCTGCCTTTGACCACAAATCTCCTTTTCTCCCTACAGTGATTGACAAGAAAATGTGGAGTCTATTATAGTTAATCTGTAGGGAAGAAGATAAATTTTACTTGTCATGTGGAAAAAAAATGTTTCAGAACATGCAAGCAATCTGAACTGTAACAGAAGAGGCAACCATGCTTTTTTTTTTTTTAAAAAAAGAAAGATCATAATGATAGATGCCTCTATAAGAAGCCTGGAGAGATGAGTAATTTATTGTCCTCATTGTTTATTTATATGTGCAGGACTATTAATGGACATTAAGCACTAAATACTGCTCCTGTGCAAAATCTGCTGAGATTAATGGAGGCTGTTGCTTGATAGGCTCTCTTAAAAGTGCTAAAGGATTGTTCCATCAGAAGCCATCAAATGGAGTTTGAAAGCTAAAATGGCAGAGATTTAATTTGGATGCGTGTATAAATTGTGTGCTTAACGTTAATGATGATGATGTCAAATAAAGCACAACCTTTTTGTTTTGTTTTGTTTCTTTATTCCCGCAACAGTCTTTCATGACATTGCCTCTGTATTATGTACTGGATAGTTCCTGTTAGTGTATGAAAGCACTTAACTTGAGAGGGAAAGAAAGGTATTTTTAGATCACTTTCCATTTAACGTAAAAATCCCGCTTGTGGTCCCTTCTGGCAAAGCCTGGATTGTGCCTGTAAGCCTCAAAGTGGGATGGCTATAAAATGCTATTTGCCAAGATGTACAAAAGATTAAATGTATTAAAAGCAAATCTATTATATTATTAACCTGCAAGTAGGAAATAAATGTCACTGGTTTTTTTTAGTAAATAATAAATAACATTCATGTAACCTAGATTATATATGGTAGAACAGGAACATCACTTTTGTTCACAATTAAATTATTATTATAGCAGGAAACAGAATTCAATAATCTTCTCTTCTCCTCTCCTATATTATATTATATTATATTATATTATATTATATTATATTATATTATATTATTATATTATATTATATTATATTATATTATTATATTTATTATATTATATTATATTATATTATATTATATTATATTATATTATATTATATTATATTATATTATATTATATTATATTATATTATATTATATTATATTATATTATATTTATTATATTATATTATATTATATTATATTATATTTATTATATTATATTATATTATATTATATTTATTATATTATCATCTTATATTATCATCTATCAGGCTGCTGCTTATATGTTATCCAAATTCAAGCTCAAAATGTTCCTTACTACTACCATATTTGGGATGGAAAAATTTGGATTAGCTCAAGATGGCAGCAAAGAGATACCAAAAACTAATACTGCTGCTACATGGAATTTTACAGCCCAGATATGGGAGTTCAACTATTCTTTATTCTCCCAATATTCATATTCCAGTTTACTGAAGCATTCTTATATATTAATTTCTGCTAAAGATAATAAATTTTGGAATTCAGTGAGAATTTTCATTTCCTTCTGGAAAAATAGATTTGTTCCCCATCTAGAAATTGGAACTACTTCATGTTCCTTGTGATAGATGTAGTAGTTTTTTATGTTCCTCACATAGCTCAAATGATATTTGCTAATAACACCAATAGATAGATTTATACATCCATTAGTTTTTCTCTGATCCAGCTCATACATATATCAATCGCTCAAATGGACTTTGAAGCAACAGGTTGGCTTCCTGCTTCTTCGGACAATTGCAGAATTTTGCTTAGGTTTTGAATCCAAACCATTTACATCTATGCTATTTAAGATTAAGAACTATCTGTCTGGCCTTTTGGGAAATCCATCCCAGATTCTTTTTTCATTCTTAATATCTCATTTCTAGTTCTAAGTGCACACTTAATGCTTACATTCAAAGCAATGAAACTATTACATTATTTAAGGCCAATTTTTTAAGCCTTCTCTTGCCTTGTGCCAATGTTGTGTATGCAAGAATGTCTTGTCGTTAGAGTCAATAAAATTCTCATTCTTGAGACCTACACCCTGAGAAACATGCTCGGTTGCCAAATCTGTTCTTCAATTATAATTAGTAAGGCTCTCTGGTAAGGCTTGCTTGTGGCTATGTCAGTTAAAATGTTGAATCAAGAACATTTTTGGAGGAAGGTCTACCCCAGCTCATACTCCTAAATAATCACATTTCTCCATAGAGAAATCAAATTTCATCTGTCTTGACTTATTACAGATTTATTCACCGAACTCTATACATCTGGAAAGTGTTTGGAATAAAGAAATCAGGATCTTGAGATAGAAAGGGAACAAGCTCTCATTCCATAGAAAAGGGCAAGCTTCTATTTCAATCCCATCTGCTCACTTTTTATTACACACAGAGAAGGGGAGGAGGAAGAGAGAAAAGAGCAAATTTCTATACCATCAGAAAAGTATTCCATTTACAGGAAGCACATTTAGATGCCTTTTTCCTCAATAAGAGATACTACCTTGTTTTTTCCAAGACTGATTGTGTATTTGTTCTGATACTGAAACAGAGAGTTACATAGTTCTAGATTCGAAATTTGCTATCCTTGGAGAGCTGAACTGATAACCCTTCTAATTGTAAAATATTTCATCTAGCATCAACAGAGAACAGAGAACAGTTTAGTGAAGTTTCCAAGAAAATAGCTGCATTTTGTGCTGTATCGATTGCTGTCATTGCATATAATTGGAATTTACATTCTATAAAATGTATAATATATCATTTATTCAACTTCCTTTCTTCCTCCCTCCCTCCCTCCCTCTTTTAATTTTATTTTTTTTAATTATGTACTATGTTTCTACTTTGACACTTTGTCCTTCCTCTTTTAAACTTCTGGATTGCCATTTCATGGCAAATGTTTGTTTAAATTTGATGCTATAGCACATTAACATACCAGAACTGAAACATTTTTTACAGGAAGCTTTAGAAATTTATTTGTTTTTTTATGGGAAGAAGAATTCTCGTAACTCTGTACTTCTATGAACATTGAACATTTATCCAGAATTATAAATGCACCAATTTATTTCCTATTAAATAAATAAAAATCTCTAATCACTGCTACTGTGGTCATAATTAAATACTTTGTTGCAGTGGGAATTGATGGACACCAATGTTTGCTGTACCAACAGAGAAAACAAAATATATTACAAGCAGTTGAAAGACTACTGGTTTTATGCATGTATAAATTAATGTACTGAAGTTAACATCACTAAGGTCACCCATGTCTTTATGAATGGCACTCATAATCATAATTTTGGAGATCAAGACTTTAATAATATTGAATATTATGACATTGACTTTGTAAAACATTTTTTTTTTCATAATGTGTGTTCATCAGTTCTCCATCCCTTCATAGAAAGGTTCAAAAATGGTAAATATTGCCATATAGCAATGGATAATCCCTATAAAAGAAGATCCATTTGATAATATGTGAGATTGTTTTGTTTACACATTTTTTGTAAAACACAATTTTTCAAAGATGTTTAGGTTTGGAGACAGATTCATAGATTTATTTAAAAAAATCTCTTTAAAGATAGTGAAAATATTTAAAATATATGTGGTCGCAAATGGTACAAACTCCTCTTCACAATGTATGCAGGTTTTCATACAAAGTCCAACATCCAGAGACTGCACATCTGCTGGAAAAAGTGCTGTCAGGGTCTATTAAGTGACAAAGCTGCTGTCATAGATGATACCCGGAGCATCCAGGAATATACCAGTAAGATGGCACTCAAAGATGAGCTGCTAAGAGAATGCCTGAGGCAGCAACAGATGTGAGAGAGAGATCAAGCGGAAAAGGTGTCATGGCAAAACAAGATCTTACATAGGTTGTGCAATAGACAGATAGCTGAGGTGGCAAACATTGGGCAATCCTATCAATGGCTGGAAAGGGCTGAACTAAAAGGCAGCATTGAAGCACTGATCATAGAAGCTCAAGAACAAGCACTAAGCAGTAAGATCCATAGAAGCAGGGATCTACCATATTAGACCAGACCCAGTCTATTCAAAGAGGGCTCAGAAACAGTCCAACACAGAGTGGCAATGTGTAAGATGCAGATAGGAACAGCATACACTGAATGGCATAGCCAAGGAGCCAGCATTGTGTACAGGAACATTTGTACAGAATATAGGCTAGACCTGCCTAAGTGTAGACCAGGGGTCTTCAAACTTGACAACTTTAAGACTTATGGACTTCAACTTTCAGAATTCCTCCTCCAGTCATGTTAGCTCAGGAATTCTGGGAGTTGAAGTCCACAAATCTTAAACCTGCCAAGTTTGAAGACCCTTGGTCTAGACAAAAAAGAATTCCACAGAATGTTGCAGAGAATAAGAAAATTAAGATCCTATGGGACGTCCAGATCCAGATAGACAGGCAGGTACTGGCCAATCAGCCAGACATTGTGGTAGTCAACAAGGACCAGAAGACAGTGGTAATGATAGATATAGCAGTGTCAAGTGACAACAAGATCAGAAATAGTATGAGAAACTGAAGAAGTACCAGGGGCTGAAGTTGGAAAGTAAAGGCTAAAGTGGTCCCAGAAGGAGTATTTGGGGCTATAGTTCCTAAGCTAGGAGAATGGCTCTAATAGATCCCAGGAATGACATCAGAGTTTTCTCCCAAAAAAGGGCAGTGTGCCAATATACTCCCATACCACTTCTCTTTTGCTATATTTAAGGACTGGAGCACAATATTTCCATAAAAACTACAACCGAATCAAAGTGTGTGTTTTCTAATTCATCCATCAAATCCAAGAATGTAATTTGATCAACCTCTGATTTTCATTTACAGCTTACTTCCAAAACTATCTAAAATCAATGAATCAAAGATAGGGAGCCGGAAAATATACCAGAAACCTCTGTGGGACAGAAAGAATCTTTTAGAAAAGACTTCAATATCAGCTTCAGAGAGTGCAGGAAGGCAGTTCTATTTGGTATCCACAACTGGAAAACAACTAAATTATTCTGGTTTGGATGTTTTCAAATGTGTTCCACTTCTGTCTTCAATATTTTCAGACAGCAAGTCAACTTACTATTATCCTTCATCAGAAATGACAAAGAATGAGTGCCTTTCCTATTGGCACCTCCAAGTTTAAAGTTCTTTATTAAAATAAGCCATGCATTTTTTTTAATGAAATGCAGTATGAAATATACAAAAACTAATACTAGTTTTTGGATCTAGATCAAAATTTTGGGCCAGTCATATTTTTTTCAAGTCTCTGTGTGTTCCAGTAGTCAAATGGAGAGTTTTAATAATCCCCTAATGCTTCCTTGATGACAGCTATAACCACAACCATTTCCAAGTCCCCCCAAAATATCTGGAACTATTGTTGAGAAGAGCAGCTGGCTAATTCTTCTCCATGTGGCCATGTACCCATATGGAATACAAACATTGCTTTGAATAAAATAGTCTAGAAAGTCTTGGGATTCAGTGAATATATCATATCCTAACTGCATGCGTAATTATTAATAAACTTTTTTCTCAGATATTCCCTACTTTCCTAAAAATGAGATTGTGGATTAGTACTTTTTTTTTTAATGTGTATTACTGAAAAGTAGCTAACAAGAAGCAGTATAGCTGTAGTTTCTTGCTTGGTCATTTTGTTATACCATCTTTCTTTTCTCTCTCTCTCATTTTTTTAATATTTCCATTGCTTTGAGACTAGTGGTCCAAATATAATTAGTATGCAATTTACCTTTAAAATTGTATTTTATTCCTGTGTTCTCCATTATATTACAATTGCTAAACTAAAGACAAAAAATAGGGCACTGCAAAACATTGCAGAATGATAACATACATCCCTTCAAAGCCACTCCTCCTAAACATCAAGGCCATCTTCCATGAGGCAAAATGAAATCATAGTCATTGCAGAAGTTTCTGATCTGAATGCCCAGAACAGTTTGAGATATAGTTTAGGAGAAGTGCTTCATTAACAACACTCTCAATAATGCAATGCCCTTTGTTGAGGTAATTCCCTGTTAGGAGAATGACCACACACAGGGAGACATAGTGAGAGTAGTGAAAAATAACACACACACACAGCACACAGCTACACTGTATAGTAAAATGTAGGTTTTTACTTCCAGTAAAATGGTTAATCAAAGTTCAACAAACAGTCCAAGTCATTCACGGTTAAATCAGTCAGTGTTCAGTCCAGGGATAATCCAATAACAAAGTCCAGTATCAAAAACAGTTTAGTAACAGACTTACATCAAATCCAAGAATAACGATGATCAGTAACAGTCAATAGGGAAAAATGCAGGAATACACTCTCAGCAACAACAGAACAGAACAACCCAGGTTTCTGGCTCCATCTTATGGCCATTTGAGGAACTGCACCCAATTACAATTTTAGCATTCCTTTAAAGAGACAGTATTAAAATGTCTATCCTGGTTTATATATTTTCCAACCCAACTGTTCGGTGACTTACATTCCTAACATCCTTCCATATATTTGAACAGCTGCAATAATTCAATCCATGTTCTTTTTGGTCTCAACGTGGATGATTGGTCAGGACCTAAAATGCTGACTGAATTTCCACACTAGTGTTGAAAGGCTCTAGTTCTTACTCTCCCTAAGATCCCAACATGCTCTCTTGAACTCCACCAGAACCACGTACAAAATAATGCAAATTGACCAAGCTCTTGTGTTTCAGGTTTCATTTTACATGGAATCTACACTGAGGGAAGTAAGTGGGGTGCCACAAGGTTCTGTCTTAGGCCTAGTACTCTTCAATATTTTCATTAACGACTTAGATGAGGGAATAGAAGGGGAACTTACCAAATTTGCAGATGATACTAAGCTGGCAGGAATAGCTAACACCCGAGAAGATAGGCTCAAGATCCAGATGGATCTTGACAGACTAGAACACTGGGCCATATCTAACAAAATGAAATTCAATGTAGAGAAAAGTAAAGTCCTATACTTAGGCAAGAAAAACCAAAAGTACACATATAGACTGGGTGAAACCAGGCTCAATAGCAGTAACTGTGAGAGGGATCTTGGAGTCTTAGTGGACAACCAGCTAAATATGAGCCAGCAGTGTGCAGCAGCAGCCAAAAAAGCTAATGCAATGCTTAGTTGCATTATCAGAGGGATACAATCGAGATCAAGTGAGATACTAATATCACTCTATAAAG
The DNA here is from genome assembly GCF_049901735.1 of Notechis scutatus. Taxonomy (NCBI): domain Eukaryota; kingdom Metazoa; phylum Chordata; class Lepidosauria; order Squamata; family Elapidae; genus Notechis; species Notechis scutatus. Next base: position 129,994,097 of record NC_142011.1, on the reverse strand, counting down.
CCTTAGTAAGACCACACCTAGAGTACTGCATCCAGTTTTGGTCACCACATTATAAAAAAGATGTTGAGGCTCTAGAAAAAGTATAGAGAAGAGCAACCAGGATGATTGGGGGACTGGAGACCAAAACATATGAAGAACAGTGTTCTAATATTTGAGGGCTGCCACAGAGAGGAAGGGGTCAAGGCATTTTCTAAAGCACCTGTAGGCCAGACAAGGAATAATGGATGGAAACTGAACAAGGAGAGATTTAACCTGGAAATAAGGAGAAACTTTCTCTGACAGTGAGAACAATCAACAATCAATGGAACAGCTTGCCCTGGAAGTTGTGGGAGCGCCATCACTTGAGACTTTCAAGAAGAGATTGGACTGCCATCTGTCAGAAATGGTGTAGGGTCCCCCGCTTGGGCGGTGGGTTGGATTAGATGATCTACACGGTCCCTTCCAACTCTGTTTATCTGTTATGAACTGTAATTTTGAAACTTAAATACAGGGCTAAAGTATAACATTAAAAAGAAGATGGATTGTTGATTGGGAAATTTGCTTTAAAAATATTTGCTATTTAAGTACATCAACTAACTTTGGCCGATCTCTGAAAACTATGCCAGGTCAGATCTGATTATTACTTTGATAGGAAATCAGCGAGAAATTCCAGAGAATTCAAAGAAAAAAATCCATAAATTGCAAATTATTTTAAAAATACTCCTAAGAAAAATATAGGCAGGTGTCCATGTTGTCACTAATATCCAAGCTCAACTTGAGATAGATTTATTTTATATAGTCTACTTATAATATCTAGGATATTGGCCTTTATATATATTTTTTCATTTCTTTAAACATGGATTAATTTATTATATTTTTATTAAACTAATCTCAATAAATACAAATAATCAAAGTTGCAGAAATAGCACTCTGATCTCATTTTATCCTTAAATAAAATTGTGGAGAAGAGCTAGGAAGTGAGTAGCCCAAATGCATGTCAGAAGCTTCCGTGGCTTAGAGTAAATTTAATTGTGATTTTTTTTTATTATGGTCCAGAACCTTTCTAGGACATCACACTGGCTTTCTTTGATATCTTAAAAACATACATATTAATCCTTGGTGACATATTAATTATCAACTTTTTGAATTGGATAGTACAGCTGTTTGTTTGTTTGTTTTCAGGGTGATGTTCGCATACACCACCTACAAATTCAAAGAGCATGATGTTCAATTTCCATTTATTTATCTGCATGGATGCATAGTGCCAATTTTTTCTTTCACTAAGAAGCACTCAAAGGTGTCTCAGTGAGCTTCAGGTAGGGAATGTTGCATAGAGAAGCAGAAAAGCTAATGCATTGCCTTTCATTGTAAACAGGATTTCAACTTTGACATATTGAACATGCTAATCCTTACTCAAAATGGCACTGTCACATTAATGCATCTGGAAAAAGGCTCGAGAAAGAGAGGTCCATATAGCAGTAAAGTGGTTATTGACTGGAGGTTAATGTTGTGTGTCTAAGAGATCACTCTGCATCCTTCTGATAATCAAATAAGTGAAGAATTTAATGACTGACTAAACTGCCTGGGCAAATGTTCACTGGAGTTAACAGAGGATATCAACATTGATTATTTAAAGAAATATCCACAAATCTGAAAGGTTTTGAGTTTTCAACCCTCAAGCTGCCAGTTGACTGGAAATGATGACATGTATAGCGAATATAAAATCTAATTTGCACAGAAATAAATGTTTTTTTAAAAAAAAAACATGTGCTTTTATTTCTTAATACTGAAAAATAGATTTCAGTTTTTCATGTAGTTATTAGAAAATAGAATATTACTCTATTTCTATCAATCAGTCTGTATTAAAACAACATGAAACCAAGGGCAGCCTAATTCACCATCATATCTCCCACAGTGACCAGCAAATACCTGGAATAAGTAGCTTTCCTCTCTTGCTGCTATTCTCACTGTGATATCAGAGATATAGTATATTAGTATCATACATAAATAGATTTCCAGAATTTAGAATACAACACCATCCTGTGCATCTTATTTATGTGACTTGTAATAAACAACAAATGGCTACAGAAACTCTCTCTTTCCTCTCTCATGACGCACTTGTGAAGATGAGATTAGAGTTTGTTTCCAATTTTAATAACTTTAGTTTAGCTCAACCTGGAGAAACTCCACTTAATCTTCCTTGAAATAAATCAACTTTAAGTCTTGGTTGATAAGTTGTTTAGTTTTCATAAACTATATTTGTCAATGTCAAAGACCACTTGTTGATTATCTAAAAAGAAAATTGAGTTTAAAGCTGAAAATTCATGAAAAGTATTTTAGTATCAATCAATAATGTTCCCTTTTATTCAGTCCCAATGAGTTTTTCCCTTATACAGAGTGAAACCGCAATTATTTTTTAAATGAACAAGTCTAATACTTATTATCTCCATGCAAACACTGCAGCACATTATGAATGTATGGAGTAATCCAGTTTCTATTCTGCCTTCAGAGATCCTTTCTAGTATTGATTCGTGTTTCAACTAACTTTTCTGTCTTTGTCCAACGCTATCACCGTTCACATAGCCTAACAACAACACCATCCTGTTCGTGATTTCTTACTTTCTTTATTTTGAGAGACTTTCATATATCTTATAGCTGATTTATATTCCTGATAAGCTTACAAAATGTGGTGAAATTCCATGGATCTTCATAATGATTCATGTAAAACCAACCCTTTGACTAGAATCACAGGCAGTGCAGACAACTCTTAAATATGGTGAAGCATTGCAATAATCTATGCCAGTAGCCCATAATAAATTCTAATACATACCTGATTAACTTTTCACTGCAAACTACTGGCAGATCTATGACAAATGTTTGATCTTCTTGATACAAATTGCTTTAGCTTCATATATTTTGATGAGCTTAATATTTAGTGTTCTTTTAAATTACCTCAGATAACAATTAGCCTGTCTAAAAGAGTCAATTGCCATTTTCACACAAATGAAATTCTCTCTAAAAAAAAAAGTTCTGAGACAATCCACAACTTAATAACACAGTATGTGTGACCTGAATATATTCATATCCTATAGAGGAAAATTTTTTGCAGATAACACAGAAAATCAGCTTTGATTACATGTAAACAAACCAGCCTATAGCACGAAAAATGGAAAATAATTCAGAGGCTTACATTTTTTTCTTTGATAACAAACTAAAAATAAAAATAATGGATTGATTGATAGTTTATTTAGTTCACTATCTCTGAGTATTCCTCTCAGCAGTTCATAATTTCTCTCTTTGACTTTCAAACAGTAATTGCTTATCTTAGTGCATAATATTCATACCACAATTTTGTTTCCTTCTCTATGATAAGATTAGTTTCTCATGGTTACTTCATTCACATTTTAAAGCACTTATATCCTACTTAAAGCCCAAAGCAGCATACTAATATGTGAGGCAACACAATGAGAGTTGACATAAAATCATTCATCTCATTTTAGCTGCTTTTTCCAAGCTTTCTGTGATTTTCAGAAAACAATTTCCTGTAGTGGCTCAGGTTTCATAATGTTCCGAATCTGCAGTAAATGCACTTTTGATTTGTTTATTTTTTTTCTCACTTCTCCTTCTGCTATCATTGGATTGGGACAGAAATATTAACAATTCTAACAGTTTTTTTTTTTAAATGTTACTGAGGATGTAATTTAACAAGCCTTGATACCATTCATATTGATAAAACTTTTTCAGTGTTGCTTTCCCAAGCAGGTATAAATTTATACAAGCAGAATTTTGCAGAGAATAATAGGAAACAGTCGACTAACAGTATCCTATGATCCTGTCCTTCATCTATGTTTGGCCTCTCACTCCTGACTTTTCAAATTAATAGTTGTGTAGCTGATGGTTTGTTTGTTTGCTTGTTTGATTATTTGTTTGTCTTGAAGAGTCTTGATAGAAGAGAATATTGGTAGCTCAGGGTTGAATTTGTGAGGTACTTAGTGATCTCTGAACTTGGTTGGTTTATTGCAGACATGTCTTTACCAAAGTAAGCAACATCATCAATGCTAGAGCACGGCAAAAAACTTAAAGGTTTCTATCAAATGTCCCTTGCTAATCAAATGATGCCAAAGATTTACCAAATCTCTGGAAATCTGTTATTACCCTGAATCTCAAAAAACACATTCCTGCATCATCAGCTTTAACCTTTAAATACTATGGTTGGATATACCACTCCAAAAAGCTGGATGATAGGAGTGAAAGTTATAGATAAAGCAGGGAAAATTACTGGGAAAGTGAGATGTGTTCCATATACACAGTTGTGTGGAGGTGGGAAACCAGTATACAGAAATCATTTACACATGTAATTCTTCATTCATGAAGGCAAAAGCCAGTTTTGAGTATACTGGATCAGAATGATGAACCATAGAACTTCTAGAATTTTAGGAAATGTAGTCCTGTTAGCCCATAGCTAGAGTAATATTTGTGTCTATGTCCTGTATATAATTGCATATGAACTTATTTAAATGTGACTGCATAATGGTATATTCCATGTTGCACAGTGAAGCATAAATAGAAACCCTGGGCTCTTAGTATAATTTATACAGAATCTTCATGTTTTTACATATAAATCTTCTATCCACCTGCATTTTTAACACAGTGGTACAGTGCTCATTTCTCAAGATACTGTACTGTATACTATATATAACTAAGGGCCTAGTCATTACTTTGATTAATGGGATTCATTTTACTTGTAGCAAATAATGTGAGTGTTATGGTGGTATGGATCAAATCTATAGTACAGAAAGTAACAAGACTTGAAAAGTCCTATTTTTAAAATGTTATTGTTTTACATTTTCACTTCTTTTGAACATTGTTTCTACAATGGAAAGAAAAAAGAAAAAGAAATTCTTTTCCAAGAGTAGAAACCATTGATTTAGATATTCATTGATAAGCAAGTTTGGAGTATCTATTTTTAAATGCACCCTGTTGTTCAATATTATGAAGGCACAAGTACATCACAGAGTTCTTATTTACATCAAACATTTACAAACCAAACCAACATTGTACCAGTAGTTGCAATTTAAACAAAATCTGCAGCATTAGGAATACTACTGGAAAAAGGAACAACATGCAGGCAGTATATCTTTGCAAAGCCTGTCTTCAAAATAATAACACAATGTAAATGAACTCTACAGATACAGATAATCAGAGTTGGAAGGGACCTTGTTGGTCATCTAGTCCAACCCCCCGCCCAAGTGGGAAACCCTACACCATTTCTGACAAATGGCAGTCCAATCTCTTCTTGAAAGTCTCAACTGATGGCACTCCCACAACTTCCAAGGGCAAGCTGTTCCATTGGTTGATTGTTCTCACTGTCAGAAAGTTTCTCCTTATTTCCAGGTTAAGTCTCTCCTTGTTCAGTTTCCATCCATTATTCCTTGTCTGGCCTACAGGTGCTTTAGAAAATGCCTTGACCCCTTCCTCTCTGTGGCAGCCCTCAAATATTGGAACACTGATTTCATGTCTCCCCGGTCCTTGTCTTTACTAGAGTGGCCACGCCCAGTTCCTGCAACCGTTTGTTGTATGTTTTAGCCTCCAGTCCCCTAATCATCCTGGTTGCTCTTCTCTGTACTTTTTCTAGAGCCTCAACATCTTTTTTATAATGTGGTGACCAAAACTGGATGCAGTACTCTAGGTGTGGTCTTACTAAGGCTTTATAGAGTGGTATTATTATTTCCCTTGATCTTGACTGTATCCCTCTGTTAATACAACTTAGGATTGCATTAGCATTTTTGGCTGCTGCTGCACACTGCTGGCTCATATTTAGCTGGTTGTCCACTAAGACTCCAAGATCCCTCTCACAGTTACTGCTATTGAGCCTGGTTTCACCCAGTCTATATGGGTACGTTTGGTTTTTCTTGCCTAAGTGTAGGACTTTACTTTTCTCTACATTGAATTTCATTTTATTAGATATGGCCCAGTGTTTTAGTCTGTCAAGATCCATCTGGATCTTGAGCCTATCTTCTTCGGTGTTAGCTATTCTTGCCAGTTTAGTATCATCTGCAGATTTGGTAAGTTCCCCTTCTATTCCTTCATCTAAGTCGTTAATGGAGATATTGAAGAGTACTGGGCCTAAGATGGAACCTTGTGGCACCCCACTGCTTACTTCCCTCCATGTAGACTCAGATCCATTAAGGACTACTCGTTGAGTACGGTTTGCCAGCCAGTTGTGAATCTATCTAGTGGTGGTGCTATCTATTCCACTTTTTTTCTAGCTTACTAAGAAGTAGGTTGTGGTCTACTTTGTTGAATGCCTTGCTGAAATCTAAATATATTATGTCCACAGTATTTTGCTGGTCTACTAATTTAGTCACTGTGTTGAAGAATGAAATAAGATTGGTTTCGCATGATCTGTTTCTAACAAACCCGTGCTGACTGCTAGTTATTACTTTACTTGTTTCTAGATGTTGGCAGATCTGTTTTTTATTATCTTTTCCAGTATCTTCCCAGGTATTGATGTTAGGCTGATTGGTCTATAGTTTCCTGGGTAAGGTTTTTTTTTTTCCTTTTTTGAAGATGGGAACCACATCAGCTCTTTTCCAGTCCTCTGGTAGTTCCCCGGTACTCCAGGATTTTTGAAAGATATGGTGCAGTGGTTCTGAGATGACCTCTGCCAGCTCCTTTAAAACTCTGGGATGTAATCCATCAGGCCCCGGTGATTTGTTTTCATCAAGATCAGACAGGTGTTCTCTTTCTAATTTTTTTTGCTTATTTTAACTTTTATTTCCGGTCTGTCTTTTACAGTTATGTTTTTGGTGGGTTGAGCTATAGTTTCTTTTTGCGTGAAGACAGATGCAAAGAATGAGTTAAGCAGTTCTGCTTTCTCTCTGTTGCCTGTTACTTCCTTGCCATCTTCTCTCTTTAGTGGACCGACTGTTTCCTTGATTTTTTTTTCTAATTATTTATATGTTGGAAGAAACTTTTATTATCTTTGACTTTTGTTGCAAGTCTTTGATCGTTCTGAGCCTTTGCTATCCTGACTTCGTCTTTGCAGATTCTGGCTATCTGCTGATATTCTGCCTTAGTTGTATGTCCTTCTTTCCATTTTTTGTACTTGTCCTTTTTTTCTTTCAATTTGCCAGAGAGATCTTTGTGTAGCCATGCTGGTTTCTACTCAGCACATGGGGGCGCAGGGCAGTATTGCAGGCTACTTCTACTGAGTGCCTGATGACTGCAATTTGGCAGTTCAAATCTCAGCAGGCTCAAGGTTGATTCAACCTTCCATCCTTCCAAGGTGAGTAAAATGAGGACCCCAATTGTTGGGGGCAATATGCTGACTCTGCAAACCACTTAGAGAGGGCTGTAAAATACTGTAAAGTGGTATATAAGTCTCAGTACTATTGCTATTGTTACTGAAACATAGCTCTGCTCCCTGCAAAAAAGTTTTTGGAATCAAAATCAGAATATGAAAAACTATTGCAAGATCAAATCTGGGTCAGTCACTGGGACCAGAGGTTTATTCTGGTTCCAGTGACTGACCCAGATTCAATCTTACAACATTATCCTTGGACACATATATTTGCCTTCATTTATATGAAAACTTGTTCTTGAATTTTCACCTTCTGAGACTTAAAATGAATAGAGAATTTCAAGGTCTTCTAAGATAGATTGGTATAAGAGAAGATGTTTCATCAAGTTAAAAAAAATCCTCCCAGCCCTGCCAAAAATATCAAATTATTAGTTTGGGTGAATCAAGTGAAAGAGAGAGTGGGGGAGAGGGAGGGAGAGATAGAAACAGAACGCCCACAGAACCAGTTGTTAAGAAATTTGAATCCCACCCATGCCTCTGTGTGTTTGTGTGTGTGTGTGTGTGTGTGTGTGAGAGAGAGAGAGAGAGAGAGAGAGAGGGAGAGAGGTTAGATCAGATCTCTCTCTCTCTCTCTCTCTCTCTCTCTCTCTCTCTCTCTCTCTCTCTCTCTCTCTCTCTCTCTCTCTCTCCCACCAACGTCAGCAAGCCACCATCAGTCAAAATTCATATTAGTGGTCCCTGGGATTTAAAATTATGCATTTGGTGGTCCCTGAGGTCCAAAAAATTGGCGACTCCTGCCCTACACCACCACACTTGAGATTCTAGGCTTAGACAACCTTGAACTACTCCGGCTAAGATTGGACAAGCATAGTACATTAAATCATGTGTTACAACATCTTACCAGTTATGAATATTTCAACTTTAACCACAACAACACAAGAGCACACAACATATATAAACTTAATGTAAACCACTCCAAACTTGATTGCAGGAAGTACGATTTCAGCAACAGTAGTCAATGTCTGGAACTCACTACCTGATTCTGTTGTCACCTCAAACCCCCACTCCTTTACCCTCAAACTAACCTCTATTGATCTCACGCCATTCCTAAGAGGTCTGTAAGGTGCGTGCATAAGCACACAATCGTGCCTACTGTCCCTGTCCTATTGACCCCAATGATTAATTCCTATTTCTTATATTTAAACTTATGCTTATTCTTATTTCTATTGTATTGTAAGCTTTTGACAAAATAAAATAAATAAATAAATAGATAGATAGATAGAAAGACACAATATTTATTAAGGATTTTTTCTGTAATAAAAGAAACATAAGCAGTGTAGTGTATAAAAAAGGGAACAAAATAAATTTCAAAACAAGAAAAAGAAAATGCATAAAAAACAATACAATTAAAAGAAAAGAAAGTGGAGAAGATAACTAAGGAAGTGACATCCAGACTTCATTACAGCTCTTAAATCAATATTATTATTCCTCCTCTCTTTTAAACGTAACAACTTCCCCATTCAACACTTTTTCAATTGTCCAATTTAAGTATCATCATTTAATCTCTTTCCAACAAAAAAGTCCTTAAAAGGTTCACTATTCCACCAAAGTACATGCTATTTTCATTTTATTTTCCATTATGAGTACTTCAATATATCTCAATTTATGCACATATAATAATCTTGCTGGCTGACAAAATAATGTCATACTCTATGAATGTATTCATCATAAATAAATATATTTCTCTAGTCCAACAAACCTCCCTGCCCAAAAGTCTTCATTTTTCTTCAGTTGAATATATTACTGGATCTGAATCTAGCACTATATGGATAATAGCTATGATATCTCAAGGAAGAATCCTAAATTTCCAGATATTTAGAGATTTTCTTTAAATAGAATTTCATTTTTGTCCCCTTATTTAATATACTGTAGATCACTTTCTTAATAATCATATATCCATTTTAACATAATTAAATTGGGGGAGGGGGTGTTTTCCAGCTAAGTTATATTTCTTAGACCACTAATATCACTCTGCAAGGTTTTGTTTTTTTTCAAGCATTATATCTTATTGAGAAATAGGGGAGAGGGGATTGTCACGGAGATGCTGGTGTCCCTTCTCACTAGCTGAAATTACCCGTCACTTACTGAAACCAACTTTATACAATAGAATAATTCCTTGTTAGTTGTATGTTGGTAACTTGATTTCTGTTTCAGATTCAAACTTACAAAAAGCTGGGTCAAACCACATGGTCATTTTCATGGTACTTTCTTCCCCATACAAAATCAAGAAGGATTTTTGTACTCCCCTTGCTGCAGTGGTGGGATTCAAATTTTTTTTACTACTGGTTCTGTGGGTGTGGTTTGGTGGGCTTGGCTTGGTAGGCATGGCAGGGGAAGGATACTGTAAAATCTCCAGTCAGAGGTGATATTTGGCAGTTCTCTGAACTACTCAAAATTTCCGCTACCAGTTCTCTAGAACTGGTCAGAACCTGCTGAATATCAACTCTGCCTTGCTCCCTCCATAATGCAGCCCTATATATAATGGGGCCACATTGTGTTACTATCCATACTGCATAACTTTCTAAGGACACAGATTGTTGAGTTCTCCTGGCTGAAATATAAATGTTATCAATTGCAGGAAAAACCACTTCTACCAACAGTCATCATACAGACTGTGTTTGGGGTAACATTTGTAAGTCCAGGGCAATTTCTAGTTTTCCTAATGTATTTTTCCAAAAGATGTATCAACCACAAGATGGCATCATGGATTCATCTCTCTTGATTTCAGAATGGTTGTGCAACCCAGATGCATATGTGTTTGTGGGGTATGGCCTATGCAAGAGACATGCTAAGCCAAAGGTTTCCAAATTTGGCAACTTTAAGACTTGTGGAGTTGAAGTCCACAAGTCTTAAAGCTGCCAAGTTTGGGGACCCCTGTGTTAAGCTGTAGGGTCTTCTTTTTTCCAAAAGGATTTTTAATTCATCAATTTCTCAACCAAAAAGTGACAGCAAAGAGGTATGGTTTTTGTCTCTCTCAGTTGCCATCAACTGGTCATCCAAATGGCAGATTTGTACACCTGAGATGCAGCCATCACATGATCATTGAACAGTAGAAATTGGAGGAAAAGATTTGTCTGTATATGAATAGGCAGAGAGATCCACAATTCAAAATAAACTAAAGCAGCTGTTATTTCAGTCTTTCTCACAGCTAGAATAATGATAAATTTAGAGGAAGGTCCTAATGCATCTTTCCCCACAAATGTGATAGAAAGTCTTCAAAGATAATCTGATTAACAAAATAGCATGAATTTGACTGTTATTCAGCAACACAAGTTATAGTTATATCACCAGCTGCCACACACCCCGACCCCCAAACTAAGCAAACTGACACACACCATGAACACATAGCCAGACCTCAAACTCAGAGCCAAACCAAAACCCAGAACATTACATCACAGCCATCCGCTCAGGATATCACATCATGGAACTCAGGAGGTTACACCACAAAACCTCAGGATGTTGCAACACAGCCAACGACCCAGGAGATTACAGCACAAGACCCAGGATGTCACAACAATAGAACTCAGAAGGTCATTGTTCTGTACGGTCATTACCATTCCTGTAGACCTGCACAGCGATTGGCCAAGACGCACGGCGAGCTGATTGGCCGAGCGAGCCGCACTGATTGGCCCGCCGTGAATCCCCCGCGATTGGTGGAAACTAATCGCGGGAGATTCAAAGTGGTGCCATTGGCCGCGGCCGCCGCAGCCAGAGAATAAAAGCCGCTTTTCCCTTCGGAACCTGAGCCGATCTCGGGACTAATAAATGAACTGAACTGAGTCACTGGTCCCCGAGTCTCTTTCATTGCGCCGGACACGACAGTCATCACACAGCTCATTACCCAGGTCGTTACGACACAGGAGGCTGATAGACACACAGCCAGTACCTCAGCCACACAGGTTCTTACAAAAAAGCCAACCGATCTGCAAACATCAACTCCATCAACCAATCAAGAAATAATACAGCCAACCAGCCCACTTACAACAGAGCCAGCACACCACACCTCCCCACCAGTATAGAGAGACAGCAGCTCCGAATATGTTTTGCTCGCACAAGCATGAAGCCAAAAGCACCAGCCTGAAGATGGCGAGTGGGACCTTGTTGAAACATCACCAAGATACTCTCAATCTTACATGGGAAAAGACTCGAACACCCCAAAACCTGCATATATACATACAAGATTAATTTTTGGTGCCTTAGGCACAGGATGTCTTGATCAAGACAAGGACCACTTTTAGGTCATGTAGTTGATATATCTGCAAAGAGGATGAAGGAGTGACTTACCAAATAAATTTTGGTCCAAACATCACTGTAGAATAAATAAAAAGTCCAGTGTCTTGTTACAAGAGGCAGAGCCTTAGCAAAACTTTCAGACCAAAGAGAGTCATGAAGATTGCTGACTCAAATTATATAATCTTGCCTTCCATGTATCCTAGTTTTATAGGAATATCTTGTTCTGTCATAACATGAAAAACATTTCCAATAATGAGATAGGGGTGGAATCATGAGGACATGTGAATAGCAATAGCAACAGCACTTAGACTTATATACCACTTCACTGTGCTTCTCTAAATGGTTTACAGAGTCAGTATATTGCTCCCAACAATCTGGGTCCTCATTTTACTCACTTTGGAATGATGAGCGGAGTATTTTAAAATACTGTTACATTCTAATATTAATTTCATTTCATTTGTGAAGATCTTCATAGGCAATCTAAAATATTTTGAACAAGAAATGTTTAATTTCTCTTTGTTTATGCTATACTTATATTCTTTTCTGAGATAATTAGTAAACATAGTCTTACAAGAATGGGAAATATGAAGCCCCTCTTATCCTATCCCAGCAGACTAAATGATAGGAAGAGCTTCTATTACATTTGTCTCTTCCTTATCTTTATATTGCAAATCTCACTGCTTTGCAATATTTAGCAAATATCTCTCCTCATCTGCACCAAAATGTCTCCCTATTAGAATTTATGGAAAGGGAAAGGGTGTTAATAAGATATAAGCACCCTCTCATTCAGTGCAACACACAAAAAATAGGGATTGAGACCCAGATATAAATAGCACACTAGTGCTAAATGAACTGGATACCAGAGGTAGTGATGGATGAAAAAGTAGCAATGTGAATAAATGAAATAATTTACATTAGCAATAAAACAGATGGAGTAAGTTCCGCTAGGGGAAAACCTCATCTAGCCACTTAGGAGAAGAGTTTGGAGAGGCACATGGAGAAAATAATGAAGTATTTATTCATTCTGAAATATGCTGAGTCTGAGGTGGCAAAGAATTATCTCATCACTATCCCCAATTTCAGGGCACTCTACTTAATGTTTGACATCCAATGTACCTCTTTCTTCTCTACTGTCTTTCCTCCATGGTGTTATTCATGAAAGAAATGCTATTTAAGAGAAGTTGTTTCCTAAAGCTTAGGCTTGGAAATGATCAATTACCTCTTCTCAAAAATAGTTGACGCAGCCTAACATATAAGTTTAGGTATGTGGTGATGAGATTTACTTTTCATTCCCCTCAGAGGTGAAAAAGAAATGGAAATGCCTGCATTTAACCAAAGCAGGTATCTAGGGAAGAGGTATCAATAATCTGTAGCCTTTAAACACCACATTATAATTATTCAGCCTAACAATATGTATTTAACTATTTGGGGATATATTGCTGGTTATTTTATTCAGGATGTGTTATTTAACTATATAGCTTGTTTCCATTTATCAAATCTATCTTGAACAGTGCATTTTCTATTGTAGAAGCATGCCTATCAAAAATATATTTTAATCAAAGCAATTATGCCTTACCAAGAAAAACTGGAATAAAATAATTTTCTAATTAACAGTTGAGAATTAACTACTTAACTAATGTTCTTACCAAGAAAATGGTAAATTAACTAATTACTTTTTTTTACTTCCTGCTCTCACAAATCAGAGTTGCCTTTCTTCCCAAATACTTCTAAAACCAATGCTTATAAAATTTAATAGATACCCATTTTGTATGCCCAGTCACATAATACTATTTTCAGTCATTAATAGCTTCCACTTTGTCATGTTAATAAGTTTCAGATGGAGCTAAAGTGTATTGAAAACACTGGTCTGAAATGCCCCAATGCAGCATTAAAGGAGAGGAATTAGCCAGAAGCTTTAAAAAGTTCCTTAGGGAATCTGCAACTTGTTTCTAAATTGCCATCATTTTGTATCTGCAAGATTGTGAAGAGGAGGATTGGGAGGGGGGAAAAAACCATGTCAGCTGTTTAAATTTAAATTTAAATTTAAGGTGTGCTTCTTATGTATATCTTCATGATATCTACATTTTTTACAATAAAGAGGGTATTGATTAAAACAGACAAGAATTAAATCGGGGTTGAAGTGATTTTTGGAAGACAAGAAGAAGGGGAGACAGTGTCCCCTTAATATCTGAAAAGAAGGTCATTGTGTTTCAATAAGTTAGCTTTCTTGCTTGCTTTTTTCTTTTCTTTCACTTTTTTATTCTCAATCCTTTTCTCTAGATTTGGTTCTCACAATTTTTTTAACTCCATGTGCTTAAATTTTGCACCCCATCATGGACACTGTTTCTTATTTTAATGATCTGCAAACTAATTTTAAAGATTCCCAAAATAAGACATGATAAGAATTAGATGCATTCTTGCTTCATTCATGTTTAAATCCAAAAGTTGGAAGTCTTTGCATTGACTTATTCTGCTGTGAGTGGTAACTTAAAAACAAAAAAGCAAAAGCAAATTTCAGCCTACTTTAATTTTGAGAAGAAACTGATATTGGACGTTCAATACTGAAGATCAAAAGCAGACCAAAAATAAGTATTCAGTATATATTTTATTATACATAGATCAATTATTTTTATCTTCTTATGTAAAATCCAGTAAAATTCTCCACATATGCTTCTCTGTGATGTTTATTATCCAAAATATGGATTGGGGAAGTAGGATGGAGAATGATTTGAACAAGCAGAGAGTGGCCTAAGCTCTGGTTTTATATTCTAGAATCCATAATGTAGTGTATTGAATTTTATTTACATCATTTATTAATATTTTATACCTTATTGCCCAGATTTCCTGTCTTTTCGGGCACTTAGAAGTTTGCAAGTATATTGCATCTGACAGTCAATAGAATATTAATTATTCTGTATATTTTAACAATGAGCTTTATGACATGTACTTTCCTGGTGTACATATTTCAGCAAATGGTGTAATTACTTTGCAATTTTGAAACATGCAAACATTGCCCATAATTCAATTTAGCAAGATGCCAGTAGCTTCCCCAACATATTGTAAACTTTGTCTTGTTAGTCAGTTACATTAATAAGCTGCTGTATCTTCTAACAAGACCTGTGATGCCTACCACATGATAACTTCTTTCTATCATAGAGCAATAAGCATTATCACTTTTCCATATTTAATTGTGTGTGTGTGAAGGGGGGGAGAGGGAGAGAGAGAAAACAAGAGAGAGAACGAGAGAGAGAATGAGAGACTGAAGTGCTACTTAGAATCGATTAAAATATACAGTACATTTGAAGTCTTGACACATATTTCCTTCTCACCTCCCATCTCTAATATTTTACATTTGAACTTCAAAACACTATAACAACTTTTTCCAGCCTTCCTTCTTAGCTAGCTGTTCATCACATCTGACAAGTAATGACTGCATAATCACTTTCCTGTAATTCTGCTCCAATTTCCTGAAGATAGAAATGTGAAAGCCACTTAAAACATTAGAACTCACAAATGCCATCATTGATTTGAGGTTTGCTGACCTCTAAGTAACAACCAATGTGAGTTCTGTTTAACAGTACATATATTATACATTGCATATATACAATTTCAGAATGCTGGAAGAACAGCATTTGAACTGAACAGATTTGGAGCATCGGCTGCTACTGCAAAGCCCCATTATTGTCAACTTTTTCACTACCTTAGAAACTGGAGAATAAATGATACAGCATTTGCAAGTGGAAACATATAAGTATTTTGTTTTTATATTGTATCTTACTATTTGACTTCCTTCAGATCAATTTGATATGACTGAATTCTGTGGTTTATGGCTTGGCTAGAAGTCCATAGCCAATAATAATAATAAAAATAATATGAACTATGAAAGTAAACAGAAACCTATTTAATATAAATCTGGGACTGCTTAGTCTTTTATGTAGAGTGTATGAACCTGGTTTCATAATGCTTTCATAATTGTTTAAACTATTCTATACACATAAATACAGAGAAGCATTTCTAGACCAACTGTATGCTATACATACAGTAGAACCCAAGTAATTTTTAAGCCACCAATTTCAATCTCCCTCTGTAAAGTAGAGTATATCAATTTTAGAGGAAATAATATCTTAACTTTATTTTTCCCCCAGTTCTTTAATGCCGTTTCATCCAAAATTGTAGTAACTTTCTTCCATAGTATTGTGTTCAGCATGAACACACATTGTTGAAAATTGCACAGCACATTGCCATATTTCTGGGAACTGCATGGTTAAATACCAATTCTCTTGGTAAAAAGTAATTCAAAATTAAAGCATGTTTCAGGTATGACCAGCTTTGAGCAATCAAACTGCAAGCTGCATTACTCTTAAATGTCAACTCTGTTCAGCTTTAAGAAAAAAGTGACTATCTAAAGGGAGCGAAATGAGCAGAGGGCAAGAAAAAAATCAGCACTGTGAAGCTGTCGCACAACTGGAAATACTAGCAATGAATTAATAATCTTGTGTTGCCTGTTATCTAACTGGTTTTTGTTATTAGTTTTTCAATGCTTACTCCTTGATATGTGTAAAATAAAGGAAGAGAATATAAAGTTAATGAAGAATGCAATTTAGGATAGGTGGGTTTTTATTATGCCTCTCTTTTCAACATTTCAGCTATTTAAAGCAGCCTACAAATGTTTGTATATATATTTAATGTGGTTTAACTGTGAATTATTGGCAATTGGCTATGTTTCAAGGCCAGACTTTTAATGTGCTTTTATGATTGGTTAGTTAAGACTTTGATACTAATCTCACCAGTGCAGTATTATAAAACCCAAGGTCTACAAGCCAAACACACTTCCCATTTTGTTTAATTTGTAACAGTTACTAATACAATGTTGTCATAGTTTGGCTTATTAATGTTTTAGTTGAATGTTAATTATATGCATGTACTTTCCCCTGGTAATACAGAACTTCAGAGTGCATTTAACAGTGCAACAACTCTATGCAAGTTTTGGCTGATTTGTTGAATTTTTCATGTGGGCATACTCTATTGTATGCATGCTTTTGTTTTTATTATTGTCATGAAGAACTAAGCTCATTCTCAGAACCTAGTTAGCAATTGCAAGCATCCTTTGGAGGACAGAATAATATTTTTCCCCAGTTTCTAAACTGACTTACAGTGCTGGCACACTTTGTCACAGTGCACTAAATTTTCATTTCTATTTAGTTCAAGACATGGATAGTAACAGTGCTGGGTCAGAGTTCTTGTCTTTGAAATTCAGTGATGAAAGTTCAGTGTAAAATAGATCCTTCAACAGTTCAAAGAAGTGGGAAATACAATCAATAATTACTTTGTCAGTGCTCTTTGTCTGAGTTTGCCCTGTTTGCTTTTTGGCTTACTGAAACCAGGATTATCCTGGAGCTGGGCATACAGATCAGACCAGTTGGGCATGGCCAATTCAGTCAAGTTGTTTTAAGGATCCAGTAAATGCCCTTGGGCAGCTAAAAAAATGTGTATTGGAAAGATTTGGATCAGCATCTCTAAAGTTCACCTTTTGTAAATCCAACTCTTTGAAAGACTCCAACAGATCTGGTAAAGATGGGCATGTTCGTGTGCCAATGATAAAACAGTGTCACTTGATGGCTCCCCATAAGTGTACCTGTTCTATGAAACAGCCTTATCCCCCAAAATGGACAGTGTTTACCTTGTTGGCCCTTTGCAAGCCATACAACAAATAGTGGAATTCATCCAGTTTGCACCACTTCAGGAGAACTGGTTGTTAACTTTCTGGGCTGTTTGGCAAATTGGGTTTGGAAGAATTCATTAGGGCAGAGAACCAGTTGTTAAATTATTTGAATCACCATCACTACATAAAACCATTTCCCCCCAGAAAGGGGGAAGGATATAGTATAGCTGCACTAATAGAGATGTATGCCAATTGTGATTTTACCGAGTCTCATTATAGTTTTACTTGTTATTTTGGTTTACTGGATAACCAACTATTCATTAATATAAGAGCTCAAACAAAAAAGTACCTTGAGAACTACTATCTTATATTTTTATGTGTTCAATTCTAAATGGATACATGATACATGAATAACATCTTGGTAACATGGAATATTTCTAGGTAATGGCTAATGTTTACTTGGTTTTATTGCTGCTAATGTTCACTGGGCCATCATCTTGCTGAGAAAGAAACATTCAAATTCATTTCCAGTAGGAACTATCATGAAATTATTGTAGATCTCTATTGTCATATAGCCTACCCATTCTCATTATTGAATATATCCATGGACTTATAATATTCTGAACTTCAGATCATGTTGAAGCAATTCTTCTGAATTTCTATAGAAAATGTTTAAAGTCTCCATTGCTGCATGTGTGTCAGCAATGTTTTGAATGTTCACGTGTGAAAAGGCTTTCTGGAGAAGGTTAAAACTAATTTAATGTAAATTTTAAAAATGCTTGTATTGTTTAAACTTAATAGATTGTTGTTAATAGATTTTTTGCTGTTTCCATTGGGCTTTCCTAGCACCCTAGAGTCTTGATAACCATGCAAAATTATTCTAAATGGCTCCAGAAATTACCAGTGATTAGTGTTTAGTGACTTCACTGTTCTTGTACACCTGCAGTTTGGGTATTGGCATTATTTGTTTGTTTTGGGATGAGTCATACAGTGAAATTTAAATTCTTTATAAAGTGAAATTATTTAAAATGATTATGTTCTTTATTTACCATGCTAAAAGAAAGCTTTTAAATATATTACTCTGAATGCCACGCATATTAATCTAAGAAATGTTTCATGCACTGCATACTGTATCAGTGAGCACAAAGATAATATTCTTGGCATTCTACATTTCCCTACAATAGCTGATCTGATTTTTAAAGACTGTTTTAATTATAAATGAATTATATGGAAAGCTTACATGTTGAGAAGCAAAGGACAAGTTTTATTTACATGAAAGTTGCTAAAGTAATAGCAGGCCAGTGTTTAATTTGAAAGGAGAAAAATAATTGATGTATGGGCAGAAAACATTTGGTGCGGTGAGGGGGTCAAAGAGAAACTTCACTATCTTGTTTTTTGAATGTTTTGTAACTATGAATATGTATTATCTTTTCCCAACCTAATCGTTATTTTGTTTTAGTGCCCACAATCTGCTTTCAGAATTTCAAATGTATCAATTTGTTCAAAAATATTTGCTTTTAGCATTATAAAAATATGGAATCTGTCCATATTTCTGACTGATATGCTTGGTGAAAGGAAGTCAGTTTTTGAAAACATGATATTGGTTCAGGAGTATTGTTTTATCCTAACCTCCAGACAATTTTCCTCTCTTGTCAAATAACCCTTGTGTGTACTCAAATTGTCAATGAAGGAGATGCTTTGGGACATTTTTCTTCTTGAAACAAAGAAGAATGTCCATCAAAACTGTAGGTTAAGGCGCATAATGTGCTCATATCAAAATCCAGAAGAATTTCTTTTTTAAAGATAATACCAATGCATTTCTACTCAAACTAATGCATCCTTAAAAAAAGGTGTAAACATCTTTCTTGAAGCAAAAACACTACTAGGATTAAAACAAAAAAGTAGCAAACTATTGTTTTATTGTTTGCTGTTTTCCAAAATTTTATTGCTGGTGATTTTTGATGCATGTGCTTAAAGGCAGATGGTAATCTGGAGCTATAGAAGAAGAAAGGAAAACTAGTAAGGATTAATAAAGGAAAATACAGTTGATCCTACTTATATCTTCTATGGCAATTTACAGAAAGTGAATCCTCTACATTGCTTGCTCAGAATCAGACCACTGAACAATAACAGCTTATTTTCTATATCTGTAGTTGTACAAAAATCCAATGAAAATCATATTTTATAAGAAAATCAATTCTCTGTCTGGAAAAATTGCTTCACTTTCTCTAATATGAATATTTGTTTTACTCTATGATAATAGAGTTAAGGAACAAAGAGCTGCATTAGAAGCATAAAATGTGTTTCATATTATATACTTTGGCATTAGAATTTACATTTAAGAATATGACATAGCTGTCATATTTCTTCCACTAGAAATAATAATATTTTCTCCATAAATTTCAAAAGCCTGGTTTATTGTATTGGTTTTCCCAGGATTATACCACAGCATTTCCAGATTGCAGAATCCAGCTGTCTCTTACTGGTACACTAGCAGATAGAGATAGATAGGTAGGTAGATGTTAGATAGATAGATAGATAGATAGATAGATAGATAGATAGATAGATAGATAGATAGATAGATAGATAGATAGATAGATTTCACAACCAAATTAAAATGGGAAATGGTGGGATTGTGATTTAGTAAAGTTATAAATGCATGTAGCCATATGCATATGTACAACTGTTTTAAAATCAGTTCAGTAGTGCACATGGCAGCTACTAGTTTTTATTGGATAAAACCAATTGTTTTGATACATTTTAATTCTAAGTGACCTTAATCTTCTCTTTTTACATGACCTACACTGGGAATAATACACCTGCTTTGCTTCTAGGGGCACAATTCACCCTTGTCTCACCATGGAATCTACATCTCAACACATAGAGGGCAGTATCACTGCCCTCTGGATCTGAAAGCTACATTTCAGAGTAATTTAGTAACTTGAAAGATTGTGAGCTCATCCAGACTCATCCAGGTTTGCCCCATACAAATGATGATTGACCAACTTTTTTTTCAAGGACAGGAATATATCATGTCTTCATTATTCCCTCTCAGCCCACAAGAAGGCAAGCCTTGTTTTCTGCATTAGAAATTGTGCTTTTTAAAAGGGTGCTGTGTGATCTCTCAGACATGCTCCATTTTACTCTGGGCCAATATCTTTATTACATTTGGTTTTGGTGTCTCTGAGATAAGGCCCTCTCCATCGAATCACTGATCATTGCTCTCTATAGACATTTCATCCTGAGATTGTATGCTGCCTGCCATACTCTTTAGGGACCTTTTGACCATAGGCTACTAATACACAAGACCATTTTTAATAGGTTCACCAATAAACCAGGGTCCTTTCAAACCAGTAAAATTCTGTCAATTTTTCTCTATAGCTTAAATGAGTAAAAAGTGCCCTTCCTTCCTTCCTTCCTTCCTTCCTTCCTTCCTTCCTTCCTTCCTTCCTTCCTTCCTTCCTTCCTTCCTTCGTAGGGATGTTAAAGGAGCAGGGGGAATCCACCTGTTGGAGCCTGTAGTATTGGAACATAACAGTTAGCCAATATAATTGCCAAAGCTGAAGAAGACATTAAAGAGTGATTTCTGAAAAAAGCTTCATTTTTAACCAGTACTTCATAGGAGGCAGGCAGCTTTAGGCTACCATATGGGAGAACTCTCTGAGAACCCTCTGTAACAACAGTCCCAATATTCCAATTTGTCTATGCAATCTTATGGAATCAGATATTAGTGTCATGTCAAAACATTTTTACAGGTGCTTTTCTAACAGTTCTTATTTAAATGAACAAAGAGAATCTTATTTTAAACTTTCTTTTAAAGTGGAAAATAAATTCTCTTGAATAGAATATTGTATTATTTTTATAGCTAGAAATTGACCAAGGCCCAGGCCTTTCTGTAACTGTAGAGTAATTTCTCAAGCTTTTTGTAGCCTCCATAGCTTTTCACACTATCAGTTAAGTTCCGTGGCAAAACTTAAAGAGAGAATCCCAAAGGTGCTTTTTCAAAGGAAACTGGACTTTTTTGTTTTTCTTGAAAGATGTTTTGCTTCTCATCCAAGAAGCTTCTTCAGCTCTGACTGGATGGTGTGGACTGGAAGGATTTATATTCTTTGCAAACAACTGGTATTTGTATTTTTTTACAGTCTTTGAGGCCACTTAGAAGTTTTTCCTGTGTCCTCAGGGTCACTTGAGCAGTGCAAATGGGTGTGGATCCTTCTTGGAACTCCTAAAAGGACTGTGTTGTGGAGCTGTTATTTCTGCAAGATGTTTCTGCCCTGTGTCCCTTCACTGTTGAACATAGGTGTTGGCTGTTGGAAATGAGTCTGTGTTGTCTTCATCTCAAACTGTAGTGTAAATGGTTCCTGTAGTCTGCAATTTTTCTGGAAATCTGTTCATACTCCTGTACCATTCAAAGGGTGTTCCTCCCAAAATGCAAAGCTAAATGTCTGTGGAGATTATCAGTGATTCAGGTTATGATTGTTCAAAATGTACTTTCTGGTTTTTCTTTGAAGACATTTTGCTTCTTATCCAAGAAGCTTCCTCTTGCCTCCTGAAAAAGCACCTCTGGGACAACCATGACCTGGATGACTGAGAATATCCATAGACATTTAAAGGGAGAACTTATCTCATTCAGTTTTATTGATTTGGGAAGTGTGAACAACCTCAGAACAATGGGAAAACAAACATACAAATAAAATCTTATGAACACCAAAATTAGCATCATCCATCTTCAATACTAAAGTAACATGAAACATGTTGTGCTTGTTGATGATCTTTGATGAGAGAGGGATGGCGGTAGTGCAACCATCCTTGCTCTCCTTGATCTTTCAGTGGTTTTCAATACAATCAACTATCCTTTTGGGTCAGCTAAGAGGACTGGGAAGCATAATTTTTCACTGGTTCGGATAATTTCTCTAAGGCTGGTCCTAATCAGTGTTGATAAGGAGTGAGAGGTAGCCTTGACCCACTATTTGTGGTGTGACACAGGGCTAGGTATTCTCCCCACTCCTTCTCAACATTTACATAAAAGTGCTGGGTGAGATCCAGTTGTCACCATATCTGCAGTATACTGACAATACCCAACCCTATATTTCCATTCCTGGTGACCTAAGTTATGCCATGGCTGCCCTCTCACAGTGCCTGGAAGTTGTGAAGGCCTGGATGGAGACAACAAGTTTCCACTGAAACCTGGCAAGACTGAATGGCTTTGGGTACATGGGACCCCAAGACCCAGAACTTAGTCATCTTTGACTTTGGATTGGGTGGCACTACCCCAGATAAATCTGGAGCACAGGTTGGGGGTTCTCCTGGACTTGCAACTCCTACTCAAAGAACAGGTGGCAGTCACAGCTAGGACAGCCTTTGTACAGGTTGTGTGCCAATTTTCTGGATCAGGAATCCCTATCAGGGTTCCCAGTTTCCTGGATCAGTCATTCATGCCTAGTCATCTTATGGTTGGACTATTGTAATGCACTCTATGTGGGGTTACTCTTGAAGAGCATTCAGCAACTACAGCTGGTGCGGAGTGTGGCAGTGCAGGCAATTCTTGGAGTCTAAAGAATGGCTCATATGCTCTGTGAGCTGCACTGCCTGCTGGTCTGCTTCCAGATGCAATTCAAGGTGTTGGTAATCACCTTTAAAGCCCCTCATGTCATGATTTTAGTTTGCTTGAGGGACTGTCTCATCCCACTGGGATTAGCCCTTCCCACTCATGCAGACAGAGAAGGCATGCTGCAATTATTGCAGCTGGATGGGTTGAGAAGGGCCTTCTCTGCCATAGCCCTGTCCTCAGAAACATCTTGTACCCCAATGGGAGGTCAGCCCGCAACCTCTTTACATTTCATAAGGGCCAAAGACCAGACTTTGCCAGTTAGTTTGGGACCCTAATGGGGAATCATTACAATGGAGTTGATTGAACAAGTAACAACAGATCTCTCCTCCCTGACCTGCCCCCCACCCTATCTGTAATTGGATTTTAGTTATTGGTATTAATTTATTTGTGGGTGTGGGTGTGCATGCATGCGTGCACATATATAGATGATATAGATATACAGGTATATCTATATGTACCTACCTACCTACCTATCTATAACTTTATTGTCATTGCACTTTGTACAATGAAATTAAATGACATCTTCAATATACATTATAAAAATAAAACACAAACACACATATTCACATTTTATATAATTGAATTGAAAATCCCTGATATTGCATTAATATTGCACTATATAGTAGAATTCAATATAATTATTTCTTTGGGATAGAGGCTGTTTTTCAGCCTATTTGTCCTTGTTTTTATTATCCTGTACTGTCTTCCAGATGGTAATAGTTCAAAAAAAAAAAAAAAAAAAAAAAGGATGCCCAGGATGAGATGGATCTTTAAGAATGTTTTGAACTTTCTTAAGGCAGCAGGAGCTATAAAGCCAGTGGTGGGATGCTGCCAGTTCGGACCAATTCAGGCAAACTGGTAGTTCCGATGATCAGCTGGCCCGGCCCACCTTCACCCACCCTATCCTATACTTTATTTCCTGCTTTATAACTCATCTCGATTGTGCGGCACAGCTGATTTCCCCCCCCTCGTTGTTCTACTTATTGTTGCTGACTTAGAAGGTAAGCAGCTGAGCTTCTAAATGCTCCATTTTCAGCACAAGTGCAAGCGCCTAACTGGTTGTTAAACCGGCAGCACCCCACCATTGTATAAAGCTCTTCCAAAGAGGGGAGAGGGCAACCAATGATTCTCTGGGCAATGATGTTAAACCCTGGAGTGTGTACATACACACCCACACCCACACCCACACCCACACACCAATGTGAAAGTAGCAAAGCTAGAAGAAAACACTTGAGAACTTGCAAGGTAATTTTTAACACTGAAACTATTTAAAAAAAGAAAGAAAGGATGAGTTTTTGAAAGCTTATTGAAGGACTTGGAGGAATTAAGGACTTTCAAGGTCAGATTCTAAATCTCTAATAATTGCTATAAGTCAATGCTGGGATAAGCATTTCTCTTTGTGGTCCTGAACTGGACAGTCCCAGATTTGCTTCCATCATGTGTTCACTCTGACTCTTCATACTTGAGAAGCCAGAAAATTTGCTGATCAAGGGCTGCCTATAAAAGTGTGACAGTGATGTTTGTTCTTTTGATACTGTGACTTTTGGTTCTGATATACTTGTTTGAAATGACACTTGAACATAATGTGATATAATGGCTTCAATGGTTCAAAAATCCACCAAATCCAGTAATTAATATGAGAGAGTGTTTTGAGATCTACCCTGTTTTTTCCCAATAGAGTGTTATCTTGCCTTTCATCCTATTGACATCCACAGATAATTACAGGAAGAAACCATCTGGAAATTTAAGATTTTAATAGGTAGTAAATATAACTCTTGTTTTTCCAACTGATTCTGAGAAGACAGTTAAAATTTTCTGAGTTAAGATTTTCTGAATTTGGATTGATGTGAGTTGGAAAATAAGGACTAAAGAACTGGGCTGAACAAAAAAAAATATTAAGACAAAATGGAGATGTTCTATAGGAAAACAAATCTTTTTTTTAATTTTATAATAATTTTATTACAGATTACAATTTACAATGATAAAAATAATACAACCTAAAAATAAAAGAATAAAACATTGTTAAGCACAGAAAAGGAAGAAAAAATAAGAATATAATAAGGAAAAAGAAGTATATGAAGAAATTACTTCCCTCTTATCACATTCTTTTAAAATAAAATAAATTAACTCTTCTTTTTCTCATCTCATCCCTTAGCTATTTAAAAAAAAACCATTACAGTTCATTATTTCTTTCCTGGAAGTCAGAAAATAAATCTCCAAACAAGATATGAGGCAACAGGAAAACTCAACAAAGGCACCACATCCAGGTCTAGTTGTCTAAAAAAGCAAAAGAAATATCTTTTTAGACAACTAGACCTGGATGTAATGCCTCTGCTTAGCTTGACTGGTGGCTAATATCCTGTTTGGACTATTACAGCAGAGTTTGCAAAGAAATGTCTGAAGACGTGGCTGATGATGGATTGCATATTGCAATATGAAATGACAAAATTCAGCAAATCAACTCAAATCGGCATAAAAATTTTGTCAGCAAAATAAAAATATATAAGGAGAGGGTAAAATATAATTTTGGTGGGAACAATCATCTGTGAATCAACATTAAATACCATTCAGCACATACCAAAACATATTTTTCACAGTTTCAGTCACAAATTGATTTCCGTGGACCTTACATCATACTTAAGTGGTTAGTAAAGGGGGCGTGCTTAAGTGCGCTAATGTGCCTATCATCTCTGTCATTGTATTTTTATTCTTTTTTTTCTTTTCTCATTTTTGTTTGACAAATTCTAATAAATAAAATAAATAAATGAAATATTGTGTGCACTGGTAATCAGGATATAAAAGGACATATTTATGTAAAGTTTTCTATATAAATGTGATGTGTGTGTAGTTTGTGGTGTGTGTGTGTGTGTGTGTGTGTGTGTGTGTGTAATAAAAATTAAATGGGTACAGATTGGATGGGAAAATGCAGACAAATATGAATACAATAACACATGTTAATAAGATGAGAAAAATATTTTTTTCTATCTGCCAAAAAACTTATGAGATAAATTGGTTGTATAGGGAATGCCTTTACTGATGTTAACTATGCATTGATTGGTGGCATATTTCCAGGCAAAATTCTGGTTTTCCCTTATACAGCCTTGAGACTGTCATACTAAACAAACAATTTACTTGTTAATTTGCATATTTACTGAGATTTTCTTTAACAAAAGCTCTTGAGAAAATTCAGCAATTTGGGGAGAAGGAAAAAGGTGCAAATATTGAACTGATTGGAGAACAGGAAAAAAGAGCTGACATCAACCATTTTCAAATTGGGGAGATATTAATAGGGTCCCAATGGATTAGTCTTTAATTTGTTTATTAATGATCTTGTGTTAGAAATGAATGTAAAATTGATATGTTGAGACTATAGCAAAAAATTCAGGTGAATATAGTTAAAAGAAAGTCTAAAGAGATTTAAACAGCTCTCTCTAAATAGAGTGGCTAAGCTTCCAAAAGACAAATGCTTCAGATTTTTATTTTTTATTTTGGCATTCTGTTTGTTTACTTGCTTTTAGAACAAAACACTGCAAGTATATATTAGTGGTAGTGAGTTAACAGTGACTGATCAGGAATGTGACTGTTGAAAATGTCAACCTAATGTGCAGCTTTTGTGAAAAAAAAAGTAAAACATGCTTGGAATAATTAAGATAAATATTAAGAATAAAATAGCTAATTAGGTTATATAAATTTGTGTTGAGACAGAATTTGGAACATAATATACTTTTCCGATGACCATGATAAGGACCATATGGGACAAGCAGATAAAGATAATTTTCCTTCTTTTCCACAGACATTCATTAAAACTACAGTAAATGCTTGAAAATCCAAGAGAGGTAACAGAAAATACTCCTTTACATATCAAGTGGGCTGTGAAATTAGCTACTGTCAGATGGGGTGATTGCCTCCAAAAGTGGGAGTTAAAAGGAACCTGGACAATTTCATGCACCGTGTTTTAGAAATCTATGTAGGATTCAGGTTTCAGTGGCTACAGTTTGATGGCTTTAGTGGCTGCAGCTTGATTGTACCAATTGAATTACAAGCAATATACATTAAATACCAGAAACAATGGAATAGGTCTGTTATCCAATTCATATTTGTAAATTTCTGAAAGCATCTTTTTGGTCTTTATGGGCCATTGGCCAAATTCAGCAGCAGTTTCTTGTATTCTTACAAATTGTTCTTTCTCCTGCTGTCAACCCGATTTGGGATTTCACTCAAGAGGTCAACCTTGCCTTGCCTCCATAGTTTTTCAGAGGTCAACAAAAACATCTTACTTAATCAACCTTTATGAAGTGTCTCCCTTGTCTTAGAAAACCAAGCTTCTCATTTTTAAAAATTAGATTGGGGAGAAGAGTTGTTAACCTGCCAGTCTGCAGCGCTTCGGAGCAGGCAGGAATCCGCGACTGTGTGCGGTTTCTGCCTGTGTTCACTGCCCGAGTGCCCTGAGCCATTTGGCGGGGGGGGGGGGGGGGGGCGGCGCCCCCCCACACCAAAACCCCCCCCCCCACCCCCCCCCCCCCCCCCCCCCCCCCCCCCCCCCCCCCCCCCCACCCCCCCCCCCCCCCCACCACCCCCCCCCCCCCCCCCCCCCCCCCCCCCCCCCCCCCCCCCCCCCCCCCCCCCCCCCCCCCCCCCCCCCCCCCCCCCCCCCCCAACCCCCCCCCCCCCCCCCCCCCCCCCCCCCCCCCCCCCCCCCCCCCCCCCCCCCCCCCAACGCTAAGCCACCTCCGTAGAAGGTGGCGAAGACAGGGGGGTCTGGCAGGGTCGAGAGACATCGCATCTCTCTTCCCTAGCCGGCCAAACCCTCTTTTCCAAAGGCAGCTGAGTGGCGGTCAGCAATGGCCGCCACATAGAAGAGCTCAGCCGGAAAAAGAAAGTGCAGGAGGAGCTGTCAAGAAATGAAAGTGATCTTTGCTGACCGGGACAAAGTAACAGTGAAAGTACCCTGGAATTTAAAGCTTATTAAAGATACGTCGTTTCCAGAATGTGTCAAGCGGCGAATGGAAATTAAAGGAAAAACTTTTTTTCTTTTCACTCTCCTTCCGAACGTGACAGCGATAGAACTTTAAGAGAAATTGGAAAACTCGCATTGGAGGTATGGATTTCTGAACACTTAAAGGAAAATCTTTTTGCTGTAAGTGGGAAGGGAAAGGAAAAAAAATTGGAATAGAATTTAAACAAGGAGGAGATTGCCTAGAATTTTAAAGAGCTATTGAATATTAATAAGACTTCTAAAAGATGTATCTTAATTGGAACTTTTTGATCAAACAACAACCCCAGAAAGAGAAATGGAAGAAAGAAAAAAGTATTAAAAGAAATAGCTTATTTGGACTCTTTGGTGACTTTGGAACTGTTGGGAATTATTTTTGATTAAAAGCACTCGGGTGGTTGTCTTGGAAAAAAAAATTTCTCTTTACAATGGCATCGCTGGTGGATGAATTAAAAATTGAATATCAAAAATATAAAAAAGAAGAACAAGATGGGAAAGATACTTTGGGCACTCTTTTTCAATTTCTAGAAATGGCGGTATGTATTTATAAAAAATTGACTGTGCAGCAGGACGACTGGGACAAAGAAGAAGCCATCTTTGATGAACAAATGATTCTATTTGAGGAGGAGGAGAAAGAGGAAAAGAAAAAGGGGATTTTAAGGCTTGAAAAAACAACCAAAAAAGAGAAAAATGAGATGAAAGGTGGATACAAGGTTAGAAAACAACAGAAAGGGGGGAAGCAGAAGAAGAAAAGGGAGGAGGAGAGACAAAGGGGTAAAAAGGGTAAGGAGAAGAATAAGCAAGAGAGAAAGGAAGGGATGAGAAGCCTTAATGGTGGGAAGCAAGATTTAAAAAAACAAAATTTATTTAGAGACAATGGGTAAATTTAATTGAAAAAGGGATTCTGTAAGGTACATAAGATTGTGTTTTTATATGTGTATTTAGAATAAAATGCTTAAGATATAAATGAGTATTAATATGTATGATTAGTTTTTTAATGGCATTGATAGTGGTCTTATATAATTATAAATATGTTTTTTGTTGTTGTTGTTTTTCTTATAAAATACATTGTGTAATTTTAGAATGTACTAAACAGAATCCCAATATAAGTTAAGTGTTATATTAAGTGTTATTAAGTTAGGGGAAAGAGTTAAAGGCGTCATACTCCAATCAGTGTACAGGAGAAGTTTGTTTAAAGAGAAAAGATGAATGGATAGCTGGAAATAGAACAGACAAAGAATGATAAGTATTATGACTTGAACTGAGATGAGATAAATAAAATAAAATTAAGAAAGATAAAAGAGGGAAGAAGCTATATAGAAAATTGAAAATGGTAAT
Organism: Notechis scutatus; assembly: GCF_049901735.1. Lineage (NCBI taxonomy): Eukaryota > Metazoa > Chordata > Lepidosauria > Squamata > Elapidae > Notechis > Notechis scutatus. Next base: position 129,964,918 of record NC_142011.1, on the reverse strand, counting down.
AAGATATGGAATGGTATATAAAATGAATATGATTTTTGAATTTGTGTCTGTACGAAGAGTTTTAACCCGGGATCAAGCAACTTTCAGAAAAGATGTTTTATGTTTTTATGTTCTACGTTTTGTTTGTCTGTGTATTGTTCTTGAAAAGCAATAAAATTTTAATTAGCAAGAAATATAATTTGAATAATAGAATGAAAGGGAGAAATAAAGAGAAGTTGGGATAAGATACGAAGTTGAACAGATAACGTAATATATATATATATATATATATATATATATATATATATATATATATATATATATATATATATATATTATAATTTAGAAAAGATCTTTTATGTTATCATGCTTTGTTTGTTTGTGTATTGTTTTGTAAAAATTAATAAAATTTGTTTTTTAAAAAAAATTAGATTGGGGAAAAAAGTATTTATCTGGCAGGGTCAAAGATCAGAGATTTGGGCTTGTTCTTTTACATTAGCATCATATTCTGTCCTTACATACACTGTGTCTTCTTTTATTGGCTGATAGTGTTATCTGTCAACTGTCAGATGAGAACTACCATTTTCTGAACGTGGGTCTTGGAAGGGGGAGAAAGTGTCTTATATAGTTCTTATTAAATTAATTCTAACAAAATAGGAGCTGAAAAGGTTTATTTATTTATTTATTTATTTATTTGATTTGCCAATTGTTTACAAGATAATAAGTATAAGTGTATACATAGTTGTGAATACATGAAATGGGTACATATAAGAAAAATAAAAGAATAAGAGAAACAATAGGACAGGGACGGTAGGCACGATGGTGCGCTTATGCACGCCCCCTACAGACCTCTTAGGAAAGGGGTGAGGTCAATAGTAGACAGTCTAAGGTTAAAGTTTTTGGGGTTTGGGGAAGAGACTATAGAGTCGGGTAGAGTATTCCAGACATTGACCACTCTATTGCTGAAGTCGTATTTCCTGCAATCAAGTTTGGTGCGGTTTACTTTGAGTTTGTATCTATTGTGTGCTCTTGTGTTGTTATGATTGAAGCTGAAGTATTCATTGACAGGTAGGACATTGCAATGTATGATTTTATATACCATGCTTAAGTCAGACCGAAGACGGCGTAATTCAAGGTTTTCTAGTTTTAGAATTTCAAGTCTGGTGGCATAAGGTATTCTACAACGAGTAGAAGAGTGGAGAACTCTTCTTGTGAAATATTTCTGGACTTTCTCAATTGTGCTAATATCAGATACGTAATGAGGGTTCCAGACTGATGAACTGTATTCGAGTATTGGTCTAGCAAATGTTTTGTATGCTCTGGTTAGTAGTGTGATATTACCAGAGAAAAAACTACGTAGGATTAGGTTAACAACTCTTAATGCCTTTTTGGCTATGTAGTTGCAGTGGGCTCTAGCACTTAGATCATTAGAGGTGAGTATTCCAAGGTCCTTTACAGAGCTTGGGTCATCAACAAGATCTTGACTATTCAGCTTGTATTTTATTTTCTGATTTTTTTTTTGCCAATATGTAAGACAGAGCATTTATTTGTTGAGATTTGAAGTTGCCATTTGTTTGACCATTCAGATACATAGTCAAGATCTTTTTGTAGGGTAGCAGTATTGTCTGTGGTATTGAACAGCTTTACATAATCAGCGAAGAGAACGCAATTGCTCTTAATATGATCACAGAGGTCATTTATGTAGAGTATGAAGAGAGTTGGTCCTAGAACACTGCCCTGGGGGACACCACTATTGACAGGTACTGGATTTGATAGAACGCTCCCGATTTTGACCATTTGTTGTCTGTTTGCCAGGAATGCTTCTATCCAGTTATTCAGTTGTCCAGAGATACCATAGGATTTTATTTTTAGGAGTAGTTTGTCGTGTACCACTGAATCAAAGGCTTTACAGAAGTCTATGTAGATTGCGTCAATTGCTTTGCCCTGGTCGAGTTGTGTCGTCCATATGTTTTTGCAGTGTAAGAGTTGCAGATTACAGGATAGTTTTTTTTTGGAAACCAAATTGTTTATTGGAGAGTAGGTTGTTTGTCTCTAAGTGGAGGATGATGGATTGGTTAATAATTGATTCCATGACTTTACAGGTGACGCAGCATAAGGAGATTGGCCTGTAATTTTCAACTAGGCTTGGGTCTCCCTTTTTGAAGATGGGGATGACTGTGGCTTGTGACCATAGGTTAGGCAAGGAGCTGGTCCTGAAAGATTTTTCAAAGATTATGCTTAGAGGTTTGGCTATGGCAGTGGATAGCTTTCTTAAGAAGTAGGCACATATTCCATCCGGTCCAATAGATAGAGATGGTTTTAGATTGCGTAGTGATTTTTCGACATTGTCTTCTGTGAAATCTATATGTATTAGATCATCGTTGTTATCTGTGGTACGGCTAGGAAATACTGGGCATGATCCATTGCTGTTTACAAATACTGAGCCGAAGAATGTGTTAAAGATGTTGGCTTTAATGGTGTCGTCGTTGCAGTCTTTACCATCAGGTCCTATCAAGGGAGGGATGGACCTTAAGTCTTTTAGTTTGTTGTTAACAAAATTGTAAAAAGCTCGGTTGGAATTGGTGCTTAGAAGGTTTTCCTCTTGTTTAATGTGATAATTGGTGCATTCAGTCTTTATCTGGTGGCATAAATTTTTGTATCGGTTTTTGAAATTGGCAACGTGACCAGATTTGTTTTTCTGCCAGAGTGATCTCTTTTTGGATTGAAGTTTCCTTATTGATATGGGTAATCTGCTTTTTTGTTTTGTTTTGGGAGTTGTTGTTGGAACATATAGTTTGTTGACTCTTTTGACTTCAAGTAAAAATATGTTATAATGGTCTTCAACGGTATTGCATCCAGTGAATAGAGATTGCCAATCAAGGGATGAGAGATCATTGTCTATAAGATCATAGTTGCCTTTTTTGAAGTTACAATAGGGGATTACATCATTGTGGTGATTTTTGTGTGGATGTATGTTGAGACAAAAGTCAATCATATTGTGGTCACTACTGGAAAAGGGTTCTTTAATTTGTATTCCGTAAATTAGGTTCAAACTGTTGCAGAAGATGAGATCGAGGCAGTTGTTTAGTCTAGTGTTGTTGATTACTAGTTGTTCCAGTCCCAGATTTGTAATAGCATTGTAGAAGGTTGTGTGTATGATTTCAGTTGTACAATCATTTAGGGTCCAGTTTATTGGATGTTCCCTTTCTTGAAATAAACTTCATCTCTTAATGTCTTCATCTTGAAAATGTCTAACAGGAAGCTAAATCAGGCAAAATTATAAAGGAAGAAAATAAGCAGAACTGAAGAGAAATGGAGAATGAGAGAGATTGTGAAATAAATGATAAACCTCTATCAGTACTTACAGTGAACAAAAGCAAGTGTAGTCAAATTATTATTTTTTTGTTTTGGCAAAATAGTTCTCACTTATTAATTTCAGGAATGAAAATGAAAATGGCCTGCTAATCTCAAAAATGAACAAACACCAGGCTGGTAAGACTTTTTTTAACTCTAAGATCTTCCAAGACAGCCACATTCAAACTGCATATTTATTCAACTAAATAACTTCGAAGCAAAGATTTATGTTCAAAAGCACTACATCTGAAGAATGGAGTCCTCTTATCCCTCAAACTCACTCCAGATTACCCTATTTTTACTATTTTCAGTTTCATTAATATCATGTAGTAAGATATGATCCTTTTGTTAGTGTTACTGTTAGACAACTGGACATTTTAAATCTTTGCTAAGTAATCATTCTGTATTCTATATTCTGTAGGTATTATTTTACCAGTAGATTGGATCTATTTTCTTTCTAGTTTGAACTAACATTATTCTTTAAAGTCAAGATTTTAGGAAATGATATATCTACCATAATATGGTTCCTGGATCATAATTCTACCATGAATTGTGATCTTCTTCTACCACTGGAATATGAAGCCAAATTTTCCTAGACAGAAAAAAAATTGCTAGACACAAGAAAAATTCCAGATAAATTTGCCCTACAAGAAACACATCACAATTATATAAAATATGTACTTGCCTGGGATAGGACTCCTTCACAAAAATAGGGTCATATCTTCTAAAATATGAGTAGTTTAAGAAATATTGGCAAAGAATCTAAAAAAATAACCACAGAATCTAAATATGTGGACATTTAAAAAGTGAATATTTGAGAAGTCATTCAGACAGACAATAATCCAGCATTATTCAGTCTGGAAATATGCTATTCAGACTGACAGTTTGCACTTGGTTGAGCCTAGATAAGGTTCAAAAGCATTGAAGAGGGGTGGAACTTCATCGTCTTGTGCCCATGAAGGGATTCTAGACTAAGTTTCTATTTGACTCCTTACCCTGTCTTGGCCAATCTTTCTTTTACAGGGTTCACAATGCTAAATACTAAAATGGCATTATAAGGCAATTGCATATATATATGTTTTCTGACTGTTCTCTTCCTTTTCATCCCACTTTACATCTTTGGTTTCCTGCTTTTTTATGGTAAAGTTTCTTCTCCCTCATAAGTAATTCATATCATGGATTCTGGGAGGGAGGCATGGGATGTCCCTCCTGCAAATACCTTTCATTTCCTCATAGCTCAGGAATCAATCAATTAGTTACACAATTAGTGTCTGTAGGTTATAAGGAACGGAATGGGAGTGGGGGAGGTCAACTTAAATTCCAGCAAGATCCAAGTACTATTTGTTGTTGACTTATATGGCTTGATTCTGATTCCAGACCAATTCTGGATCCAGATACATTTCCCTTGAAGTACAGCTCCACGGCTTGGGAATCTTTTCCTGAACAACAGATCGAAAACATGGCCAGAAAAACATTCACTGAACTTCAAGCTTTTTTGCCAGCTTTCATGACTGGGAGGCTGTTAAGACAATGACTGAGTCTCAAATTACTGCACATACCGATAACTAAAGTCAACCCTTTCCACCCTTAAGATAATTCAGAAGGTACAATTTGTGCAAAATGAAGTGGGAAGGCTGCTAATTGGAACAAATACTTAACAGTAGCATTCAACTTCTCTGTACCTTTAGACCTGTTTCCCATACAGATTTAGTCTGCTCTATACACTTATTCTAAGAAGAGATGCTGTGAGTCTCTAATCTATCCATGGAGAAAGATGTGACAGCTCCCATATTATGGAAGTGCTTGTTCCAGGGGACGGGTGGGGTACTTTCAGAAAGTAGCTAAGACCAGGATTTTAGCATTGATGGTAGTCATGTGCTGCCTTTGTGACTGCATTTTTTGAAGAGAGATGTGGTGGCTGTTTTATAAGAGCTATTCTGTTACAAAGGGCTTTGTTGTTGTTTTTCTGGTATATTTGATATAAACATGTATAGTCTCTGGGATGGAAAGAATATACCTTTTTGTATATGGGTAAATGGGTAAGCTGGAAAGTAAGATAGGGCAATAAGTTATATCCTCATTTTTCCCCATCTGAAATTTTCTTGGAAGAAGAAAATTAGTTGGCCTACTAATTTAGGCTCTACAGGGAGCTATGTTTGGAAAGCATTTGGAAGCTGCAACTGGTTTAGAATACAGCAATAAAAGTGGGGATCTTTTTAGATTGTTTTTATCCCATCTTTACTATTTTATTAAATATTCAAGGTGGGAACATAACTAATACTCTTTCCTCCTACTATGTAGTCTATAACAACAATCATGTGAAGAGAGTTGACTTGAAACAAAAATACTGGTCCAAAATCACCCTGTCAACTTTTCATGCATAACATGGGACAAGAACTCAGTCTCCTATTTTCTAACATTAACCACTAGACTAAACTGGCTAAATATTTTGGACATTTAACAATAGTCTCATATACTGTAACACCTCTGCTCCTTGAGCTGACTCTCAGTGAGCATCTAGGTACAACTTAAAGTTCTAGTTTTCATCTATGAAACCCTAGATAGCACAGAGTCAAATTATTTGTGTCAGCACCTGTCTCTGATTGTTAATGCATGCCTCACCAGAACTGTCAAAGATGTCATGTTTCAGGTCCCATCAATCTGATGATGCCATCTTGTGGAAAAGGAATTACATTTTCTCTACTGTAGCATCTGCCCTAGGTTCCCATTTTGCTAGTCTTTCACAAGGCATAAATGACTTGACTGTTATCCTAGGCTGTGGAACTGGAACTGTAAGTTCAGTAAGTTATGTACAGTACAGTACATCAATTGATTGATTTCTTCTGTTCCAGTCTTAATCTCAAATGTTTATTCTGGGTGCTTAGTTTATATTATGTTGGTTTGTTTGGTTTCCTGCCTAGAGTCACTCAAATAGGATAGGTGGTCTTATAAATTGTATAAATCAATACAGAAATAAAGAAAGTGTGATTTCTCATGTATGCTCATGATCAAGTATACACATGTAATTCCTAATGAGGCACTGGAAGCAGAGTTTGCTAAGCCAAAGCCATAAGGCATAATGTTTCCATTTTTATCATTAGGCAATAGAATATAATGCTAAATTTACTATTCAAATAGTAACATACTATAGTATGGATGTGAGTACACCTCTGTCTCCTATTTCCTTCTTTCCTTGCACCCCTTTTTATTTAATCATAATGAGGAGAATATCCACACCACCATAGGAAAAATTCAAAGTTCTCGCAAGACTGAAAATTCAAGCCTTCTTTGCATGAGCTATATATAATTATAGCATTGGCATTGCCTGGCCTACAATAAAAAACAGACATTTCCTATTTATTAGTTTTATATTTCCAAAATGCTACTCTCCCTAGCTGGTGACTTCAAACATACAAAGCATACAAACTTTAAATAGAACAATGTATTTGGAAACTGCATTACAAGGCATTTATTTTGGTGGAGGGAACACAAACTTTCATTATATGGGGACCAAAGTAGACTAATTAATCCAGCCATACGTTCACACTCAGTTTGGGAATAATTGGGATCATGTCTAATTAGGCAACCCTCACCTTCTATAATTCAAGCCACTGAGAACCAAGACAACCATATTTGTATAGATTTATTCTGGTTGTTTCTTTTGATTACAGAAGTCCCATTCAGGCATTTATCTGAATGTATGCAGGCTCCAGAGTGAACAGAGAATGGAACCCATCCTTGTCTCTCTCTAGCCTTGATATTTTGAACAACAATTCCAAAGAGGATCTTTGGTAGTGTTCACTTGAATGCAAGTGTAATTGTCACCATTATCAGAGATCCAGCTTTCTTCAGCCCTGGGATCACACGATCACTTTTAAATGAGCCCCAAGGTGCAGCAAATCAGGGAAAGGCTTCAGGAAATGCACCATTTTCAGTTCTATTTACTTATTTAGGTAAATGCCTGAAAAAGACTTCTAAGAATGACAGATGTGTTAGCAATTTAATTTTACAGAGCTATTAAACTAAGTAGTGAGACAAATATTTTTAATATCATAAAGATAGAGTATAGTACTGTCCAGTTTATTCTTCTTTTTTTGGTATTTTTCTTCCTATGCATCCATTATCATTTTGATTAATACATCAATTTTCATTCATTTATTGTTCTGTCTTCTATTTCCTCTTTCAGATGTGGGAAGGTGAATGGAAAAACCATTAAGGAACTGTTGTGAGAAATTATTATATGGACTTTAATTGCCAAAATATAATCTCCTTTTGTTATACGAATAAACTCTGTTGTTTCATAATCTTTTCAGTACAGGCAGGAGAAAAAATGATTCAAAGAAGATTGAATAGAATCAGTAATGAAGTATTAGGTAAAATTTAGTAGCCAAAGCACACTTTGCTAAAATTTAACCAATATGGAATAATGCAGTAATAGGATACATTACGGAACGTGAACAGGAAGTTGAAAATTATGCATAATAATTGTGTTGTGATGTTCTGAGAGATATTAAATGAATTATTTGACCTTTCTCTGTACATATTTGCCACTTGGTAGAGCAACTATGTTCCACTCATAATTTACAAGAATGGTGTGGTGCCTTTAAATCATATTGACATTATTAGACAAAATTGGTGAGGAGATGACATGGCAGTCGTGTGACAAGAATTATAAGGTTTCCCAATTGCTCTTGTAGGATGTGCAATACATATTATATATCGAAATAGGATGCAAATTGTCATGAAAGAGCATAGACTGTCTTTGGCCTTACAGGTCTTTGGCTTTACAGGTCTTTGCTCAACTGTGTTTTGATGTTATATACAAAAAATGAATTCATGATTCATGACAGGCTAAAGGTGACAGTTGTTGACTTAAACAAGTTGGTCACAAGTTCCATAATTTATACAAATAAAAGGGATCATTCCTGTTCATGCAGGAATCCAAATTAACTTTTCTCAGATAAATGAATATATTATTTGTGAGAGAAACATTCAATGAGGAAGAGACCACCATTTATCTACATAATTGGTTCCAGTGTTTCGAACAATTTAGCATAGTATGTGGTAAAAATACAATAATTAAAAGTGCTGAGACTGTGGTCCTTCAAAACATATTAAAGTTACAGTTAGTACCTGCCCCACCCCCACAGGGAAAAAAAAGAGTTGGAGATACATAGAATTACAAAGTAATTAGCATATAAAGGAAGGGAATATAGATGTGATTAAACTAAAAATAAACCTTGTTGGTTCTGGTAACTCTTCATAGATTTTTTTTTATGATTAGAACTAAATAATAAGGTTTTAGGGATGTGTCTATAGATAAAAGTTGTGTTATTAGCTTTTATCTGTAACATATATATGTGTGATAAAGATAGAAGAAAGTTATTTTTGCTATTTTACCAGTAGGGAAAATCTTACTCACAATTACTCAATCCCCCTTCCCCCACCCCACCCCCCAAAAACTTTCTCAAATCCTATTCAAAATAAGCTGGCAGAGTAATTAGCCCAGTTTTCCTAAACATGTCCTGTCCTTCCTATGTTGTCTTAGAAATCACCTATCCTCCCTTTAGGATATTGTTGTTTTGCATTTCTATAAGAATTTGAGTTCCCAGAAATCTCCTGATTCCTTCCTCTTATATTTTGAAGGCTGATGTTGTTACATACTGAAAAAATACATTCAGTATTAATATTTACAATAGTTTTCAAAACAAAAACCCGTTCTTTCTCTAGATGCTTTGAAAAATTGTATATGCCTTCCATCCAGGGAGTTTATATAGCAAGATTTATTTAGCTTCAGCAGTAGAATTGTTACCTGGGAAAATAACAAGTTTCCTGGGGAGAATGAGACAATCCTTTCTGCCAAGTAATTCCTATAAAGATTGAAATAGCTGCAGTTATACTAGAGATGATGGACTGGAATGGTAGATGTATTCTAGAAAATATGGAAAGCTATTTTTGAGTCTGTGAAATCAGCAAGATTGAAGATTGCATGATTTTCAAGCGAAACACCAAAACTCAATCTCTCTTTTTGTTAAACTCACAACTTGTACAAATGTATGTTGTGCTTTGTTTTCTTCTATTTGGTATGCCACTTCAAATATGTTAAAATGTCATTCATTGAATGCACAATAATTGAAGAAAAGCAACCCCTGCCAAATGTTCCATTAAATCAAGATTATATCATAAATGACCAATTTTTAATTTCATGATGGCTGTTTGGGTGGGCAGGAATGAGGGAGAAAAATAGGCAAAATAGCAAAACAAGTACCTCCTATTGGCAGCTTATCAAAGGCCTCCACAAGGCGGCAAGAACATTTGTATTACAATGTCATCCCCCAAATGACACAAATTGAGTAATGATACAATTCACATAACATTGTACAATTATGTCATGACATGTGACATCATCTTGGCTAGTGCCAGAAACTTATGCTCTTTCTTTTAACTTTGGGTATCTCTAGAGAGAGACAGAAGTGGGTGATGATCAAATAGTAATATTAGATTTATACAAATAAATCTCAGGCAGCAGAAATTACCTAGGGGAGACTTTTCATCCCAATTTTGCTCATAGTTATAAAAATTATTTGTACGCAGATACACTTAGCATTGATAAAATGCCTCCACGGAGAACAACCCAAAGAGTGAACTGTTTCTGTGCTGCCTGTGGAGAAATACTCTCTCCTCTTTTTTTGGTCTCCTTCTGGTTCTTGAAATATGGAATTTAAAGAGGTTCATATAGAAAGGTTTCATAATGAAGACTTTGTGCTTCTCAAAATGCAAACCAAGATGTTCTAAAATGTTCTAAAGAGACAAACTAAAACTGTAGGACATTTCAACGAGTTATTCATATTTATAGAAATACTTCCCAAATTTGTTAAAAGCAAAGGTGGTATTTAGCAGGTTCTGACAAGTTCTGGAGAACAGGTAGCAGAAATTTTGAGTAGTTTGGAGAACTGGCAAACACCACCTCTCACAGCCCCCCCCCCCATCTATTCTCTGCCTCCCAAGTCCCAGCTGATTGGCTGGATCTTCTTTTGTTGCCCTGCACAGGAGAATGGAGCTGGAAAGCAGGTTAGTGGGGTGGGGAGGGAATAGGATTTTTAGTAACCTTCCCCCAGGAGTGGGGAGGGAATGGAGATTTTAGAGTATCCTTCCCCTGCCATGCCCACCAACCCATGCCCACAAAGCCATGCCATGCCCACCAAGCCATGCCCACAGAAGTATTAAAAAAAATGAATCCCACCACTGGTTAAAAGATATAATAATTGGGGATGTTCATGATCTCATTTTTTGCCTTCACTAATACTATGGCTTTCATGATCTCAAGGCAGTCATTATTTTATCTATACATTGAAACTACATGGCATTTTCATGTAATGATATTCTGTGTACTACTTTAAACATATCTTTTGATGTGATATTTACCTGACTATAGAATGTTCCCTGTTCAGCTATTAAATGAAATGTATATTTGCCTAAGCTGTTCGCCCACACCATCCAAATACACTTATAATCCTTGTTTAGTGACCATAATTAGGAACAGTGAGTTGGTTGCTAAAAGAAGTGGTCAGTAAATGAAAAATCACATGACTGCAGCTGTGCTTGTGATCTTACTTCAGCTTTTTTTCTTTGTTTGTTTTGCTTTACAGTATCAAAAGGATATAGACCCAAACTGCCACATTAGCCCAAACAGCAAGGAAAGTTTCCAGAATTCAACTCATGAGGAAACCAGGTAAAAGGGCAAATCTTATAACTCTTTTTTCCCATTCCCTTCCCTTTGTAATACTCACCCTGGTCCCGGGATAATTAGCAAGAAGATAATTTTTGTTTTTATTTACATTCATTGGAGAGGAAGGCATTACAAGAGAGTAAAAAGCCACATAATTGGGACTATGCATTGAAAGGAAATGCGCTAGTACCAGCTCTTTACTAGCACTCTTGGTGCTGTGAGCAGCAGCTTTTTAAAGAGGGAAGCAAAACCTTTTAGTGTGAAACTGATTATATCCGCAATTTCAGGCAGCAGTTGTAAGCAGGTGGGAGGGTTCTAGTCAAATAATTAAGATCACAAAATTGAATTGTCACAAAAGTGCAGTTAGCACTTTTTTGGGAGAATGCCCTTTTGGAGAAAAAGCAGTTCAAGAAAGGAGAGAAAAAGAAAAAAGTGTCAGGCTTAGGACAATACCGGTTGACTGTAATGGGTAACACGTGCCTGAAAGAGAGAGAAGATGAGAGAGAGAGAGAGAGAGAGGGGAGAGGGAGGGAGGGAGGGAGAGAGAGAGAGAGAGATGCTGTGAAAGTCATTAAATGCAATATTACAGCCAAAAACCTGGGTGGATGCCAGGAATCACATTTTATTCAGGAAAGTTGTATCGTTAGTCATCTAGCCTAATTTTGCACACATTGGTTCCTGCTGACTTCACCATTATAGGAGCCTCTGTGGCACAGTGGTTAGAGTGCAGTACTACAAGATATTTTTGCAGCCAGCTGCCTACAATTTGGCAGTTCAAATCCCACCAGGCTCCAGGTTGACTCAGCCTTCCATCCTTCTGAGGTTGGTAAAATGAGGACCCTAATTGTTGGGGGCAATATGCTGACTCTGTAAACCGCCTTGAGAGGCCTATAAAGCAGTATATAAGTCTAAGTGCTATTGCTATTATGGGAATAGGTGCTAAACATTTCTTTCTGCATCTGGATGGTGTGACAATCCACATGGGATGGGGGAAACTGACTGCCAAAATTCTCTCTGGATTAAGGAGAGAATTTTGAGATAGCCCATGTGATTCTGCATAACTGCTCATGAGTGAACCACAGGATTCGTCATTTTGTGAGGTTTGCCTATGGATTGGAGTCAAGGGAGGAACCATCTTTGCTCACAGTTCTTGATGCAGCCTTTGAAGCATAATATCTCAATCACACCTTACTTCTTAATCACTTTGGATTTGAATTCCAAAAGATTCTTCCTAATGGCAAATTATATTGTATTTGCTAGGTCAGTCACTTTCTTAGAGAAATAACTTTTAAAGAGTGCTTGAATATGGACTTTAGAAAGTTTAACGGTGGATTAAGGGCTCATAAGGACTTTGAAATTTAACTTTAAATGCCAACAAAGTGTTTTGACTAGAATAAATTTTCCCATGGGAAAAATGACAACTGATCTGATTTTTTTAATGATAAGAGGACATGGAAGGTTGAACACTAGAGGAAGCTAGAGGATAAAGAAGACAAAGCAGAAATCTATAGTACTGTAGAAGCTTGAAATATTTGTCTGCCAAGTTTTGGGACAAAGAAAATACATTTCTTGATAAGGTTGACAGAACTTGTAATGAAATTACAGAATAAAAACTAGTTGCAGCAGATGATTTCAAAATTACTTTGAAGGGGGACTTAATTTTAGCAAATAATGAGAAAGATATGGGCACATAAATGGAATTGATGGATGACTTATTCGCAAAAGGAGATCTACAAATATTGAACTAGGGAACAAACCTTGTGTGTGTGTGTGTGTGTGTGTGTGTGTGTGTGCATGTGTGTGAGAAAGATATATATGTACACAAAGAGCTCTGCTAAGGTTTTGAAATACTTTATTAGTTGTGATAAACAAAAGAATAAACTTTATTTATTGGATATAAAGAAGAAATCTGCTAAAGGTCTGAAAGATTTTTGGCTTGAAACACAGATGAGCAGAAAATTAACTCTGGGACTCTTTTCGAAAGGATTAAAATATTTTTACAAACTCTGGAAGGCATTTGAGGTTGATTAGGGCTAAAAGAAAAAAAAAGTTACTTCTGATTGCCCTTACTGTACTTTTCCTGACAAAGGAAGACTGATGAAACATGTGGAGCTTTGTTTTGTTTTTCCTAAATAGATGAGCTATGGGTGAAGAGAGATTATGTTGCATTAGAGATAGTGATAACTATTAAGCCTGTTTTTACTTGCTGGGATGAAAGGGGACCCTACTTCATTCTTTATTCCTTTCCTTTTTCTATTTTTTAAAAAAATTTGTTCACACTTTTCTATTCTTTTGAATATTTTTTTGGCTTTTTGTTGTCTGTATTATTCTTTTTATTTGTAATGCTTAATAAAGTTATGTGGAAAAATTAAGCAAGACTTTCCTAGCCCTACCTGAACTTTGAACACTTATGCTTTGAACTTGCCAATGCTTACAAGCATAATATGTCCTCTGCTCTTTATGATCTTGTGTGTCTATATCTGTGTGTATGTATAAGAAAGATTGTCCACTGTTTACATGTGATAGAGATAAAGATGTGGCTTAAATCTTTATCCATAAAATGTAAGATGTTGATCTGGTATTCGGATGTGTGGTGTTTGATTGGTTGCTTTGTAGAGTGCTTACTATTCCTCTCCATTGTGTTCTATTAGCTATGTCAGTGATCAAAACTAGGGCTACCAACTTTTCCACTGCAAAAATCCAGATTGGAAGGATCATTTAAGGTGATAAATTCTGGGTTGTGTTGTTCCTCACCTAGAAGGTTGCAGTGAAGGTTTTGAACAGTTTCCCAGATTGTAAGAGTGCAATTATTTTGTTTAACAACTGAGACAGAAACAACTTTATGCAGGGTTTATTTTTATTTTATTTACTTGGTGGATAGAAATGGTGTAACAGTATGATTTGGAACATCACTGGGAGTTCTCCTGCCACATCCCTCTCATCTATATTCTTCACAGTTACTCTAAACAGGCAACCAGCCAGATTTTTCTTTCACAATTCCACATCCCCTCCTACACCGGCCTGCTTTTTAATTTCCACTGATCCCCACAGGGATTCTACAACCGCACTACCATTCTCATAATTGTATCTTGTTCATCATTGTGATACCAAACACCTCACAATTTGGGGGGTGGGGTGGGGGAAAGAGATGGTCAAGGATATGAAGGGGAAAAGAGAAATAAACAACTTCCCAAGAGAAGCAGTTGTGCTATAAGAAACCGTGGGAGGTAAGAGAAAGCCAATTTCTCTGCCAGGTGCTAGACTGAGTGTAAAATATTGGTTGGGCTAGCCTTAAAAGTTTTAGGAGTTAAAGGGGAGGAAGAATCATGATATTCTTGATTTCTTTCCAAGTGCAAAAGATTAAGTGAGGGAGTAAATAGAATAAGGGCAAGAACAAGGGGGGGGGGGGATAATTAAGTGAAGTTTAATAATGTATACACTACATTAATTAAAAAAAATGGATTTATATTCCCATTTATTAGAATTCCCAGAGAATGGTCATTTGTATTGCCTTAAAAAAAAGCATGATATGGGCCAGTTTGGAATTTGCAATCATAGTGTAACGATAATTCCTTTCAAATATGTATATAATCTGAAAAGAAACATTGCTGCAAATATACATTAACAAAGCCCCTTTTGATTTTCTGTATCTTTAGGAACTGGGCCCTTTGCAAATTCCTTCATTAAATTATCTGATCCATACATCTCGTATGAATAGGCCAATTGATATTTAGTAGCCATAGTTTTTTTTCATTTCTTCAAATTTGGAAATCCAGTTCTCAGTATTTTTGATATTGAAATGTGAAAACAGAATGGGTAGAATGCATAAGGGGCAAAAACAGGTGGAGGTGTAGATTTATCTGCCAAAAACTGTCCCTATTTTTCTTTGAGGGAGAAGATATTTAGAATATTGGGCACAAGCACTAATCGAAATCTTTCGATGTTCTTTAAATAGTGCATATTTTCAGATTTTAAGATATTACAGCAAAAGAAATTTAAATTTAAGAAGTTCAAAATTTAAAATAAAAAAGAGTGGAAAAAGTGAATTAGCAATAATTAAATATCTAAATGCATAATAAATAAGAATGGATTGATTATGTGACATCAAATCAATATTGGACACTTAGGAACCACATTCATGATTTTCTCTGTGATAATCTATCCTTAATTTTCTTTCAGGTATTCCAGTGGTAAGTACATTAACTGTACTCACCATTAAGTTGCATTAACTGTAATTGAATCCACTCATCAATTCTCCAACATTACGGATGATCACAAAGAACAGGCAAACTATATTTTTTATCAATTGAATGGAAAATCATACCTTGAGTTCTGGTGGCACAGTGGTTAGAATGCAATATTGCTGGCTAACTTTGCCCACTGCCAGGAGTTTGATCCTGACTGGCTCAAGGTTGACTCAGCCTTCTATCCTTCTGAGGCTGGTAAAATGAGGACCCAGATTGTTGGAGAAAATATGCTGACTTTGTAAACAGCTTAGTAAAGTACTATGAAGTGGTATATAAGTCTAAGTGCTATTGTTTTCAGCATCATACTTGAAGAAACTTCAATATTTCTGAATCAGTATTTCCCCCAAAAGGAAAAAAAAAGTCCTCAGCATCTCAGATAATTCTAGACAGATACAAAAATATATGATATGAGAAATTTCAGATATGTTCAACAGATGGAGTAAATTAATTATTACCTATATAGAAACCCTTGCCTTAAGTTGACTTCCAGGAATAGTACAATTAAATAAAATAAAAATAGACTATTTTTTTTCAATCACACTTTTCTATAAAACAAGGGGATGATGAGGACGGAATATGTGCCTACTTCTTAAAAAAGCTATCCACTGCCAAAGCAGAACCTCTAAGCATAATCTTTGAAAAATCTTTCAGGACCAGCTCCTTGCCAAATCTATGGTCACTAGCCACAGTCATCCCCATCTTCAAAAAGGGAGACCCCAGCCTAGTTAAAAATTACAGACCTATCTCCTTATGCTGCGTCACCTGTAAAGTCATGGAATCAATTATTAACCAATCCATTATCCTCCACTTAGAGACAAACAACCTACTCTTTAACAAACAATTTGGTTTCAGAAAAAAAAATTATCCTGTAATCTGCAACTTCTACATTGCAAAAACATATGGACTACACAACTCGATCAGGGCAAAGCAATTGATGCTATTTACATAGACTGCTGTAAAGCCTTTGATTCAGTGGTACACGACAAACTACTCCTAAAATTAAAATCTTATGGCAACCCGGACACCTGCATAACTGGATAGATGCACTCCTGTCAAACAGACAACGAATGGTCAAAATAGGGAACACCCTATCAAATCCTGTACCTATCAAAAGTGGTGTCCCCAAAGGCAACTATGTGTCAGAATGGTCAAACAAATGGCAACTTCAAATCTCAACAAACAAATGCTCTGTCTTACATATCGACAAAAAAAATCAGAAAATAAAATACAAGCTGAATAATCTAAGTGCTAGAGCCCACTGTAAGTACATAGCCAAAAACGCATTAAGAGTTGTTAATCTAATCCTGAGTAGCTTTTTCTCCAGTAATATCATACTACTAACTAGAGCATACAAAACATTTGCTAGACCAATACTTGAATACAGCTCATCAATCTGGAATCCACATTACATAAGATATATTAATACAGTCAAGGAAGTCCAGAAATATTTCACGAGAAGAGTTCTCCACTCCTCTACTCGTAACAGAATACCTTAGGCCACCAGACTTGAAATTTTAGACCTAGACAACCTAGAACCATGCCACCTTCAGTCCGATCTAAGTATAGTACATAAAATTATCTACTGCAATGTCCTACTGTCAATGAATACTTCAGCTTCAACCACATAATACAAGAGCACACAATAAATACAAACTCAAGGTAAACTGCATCAAACTTGATTGCAGGAAATACGAATTTGGAATTTGGAATTGCAATTTGCAATACAGCCATACATGCACACCCACACCTATGGAAAATAAAGAATAAAAATATCAAGAACAATGTTGTGTAACCAATGTCACATATATAGTAGTTTATTACTTAGGCTTAAGAACTTTGAATTTTCCAGTGTATAATTCTCTATCATTGAATTAGCAGCTTCTATTTGTGTCTATGTATAATCCATATTTTTATCTTCATAAGCTTAATAAGAATAGTGACCTTCATCAAATGGTTGATTAGATAAATACTGTTTTCATCTTGTAGTCATTCTATGGAGATAATCATTTATGGCAGCAAAATTATCAGGGGTGTCACATTTTGAAAGAAGGGAAAGGCTGTGCTTGTTTGGTTTTGTGACAAACATGATGTAAGTTTGAAATTTACATTATCAAATGTTATAGCCATAAGAGACAGCATTAAAGGCTACATGATACTCATCTAAAGGAGCAACAGAATTGCTATGCAAAAAAAGCCAGCCAGCTTTTGTTATGGTTGTTCCATTTTTCCTAAGCTCCAGAGATTCGGAAACCTTTTCATTGGTCTTCCAAAAACCCTGATTAAATAGCTCACCTGAACCTTCCTTCTGAGAAAATTTTATTTGAAAGACACCATCCAAGAGGGAAATACTTTTGTTCCTATATAGTCTTCAGCCTCATCTTCAGCGACAGATAACAGATAATCAGAGTTGGAACAGACCTTATAGGTCATCCCTCACCCAAGCGGGAGACCCTACACTATTTCTGACAGATGGCAGTCCAATCTCTTCTTGAAATTCTCAAGTGATGGCGCTCCCACAACTTCCGAGGGCAAGCTGTTCCATTGGTTGATTGTTCTCACTATCAGAAAGTTTCTCCTTATTTCCAGGTTAAATCTCTCTTTGTTCAGTTTCCATCCATTAATCCTTGTCTGGCCTATAGGCGCTTTAGAAAATAGCTTGACCCCTTCCTCTCTGTGGCAGCCCCTCAAATATTGGAAGACTGCTAACATGTCTCCCCTGGTCATTCTCTTTACTAGACTAGACTAGCCAAGCCCAGTTCCTGTAACCGTTCTTCATATGTTTTGGTCTCCAGTCCTCTAATCATCCTGGTTGTTCTTTTCTATACTTTTTCTAGAGTCTCTACAGCTTTTTTGTAATGTGGTGAACAAAACTGGATGCAGTACTCTAGGTGTGGTCTTACTAAGGTTTTATAGAGTGGTATTAGTGCCTCCCTTGATCTTGCTTGCATCCCTCTGTCAATACAATTTAGGATTGCATTAGCTTTTTTGGCGGCAGCTGCACACTGCTGGCTCATATTTAGCTGGTTGTCCACAAAGACTCCAAGATCCCTCTCACAGTTACTGCTATTAAGCCTGGTTTCACTCAGTCTATATGTGTACTTTTGTTTTTTCTTGCCTAAGTGTAGGACTTTACTTTTCTCTACATTGAATTTCATTTTGTTAGATATAGCCCAGTGTTCTAGTCTGTCAAGATCTTTCTGGATCTTGAGCCTATCTTCTTGGGTATTAGCTATTCCTGCCATCTTAATATCATCTGCAAATTTGGTAAGTTCTCATTCTATTCCCTCATCTAAGTTGTTAATGAAGATATTGAAGAGTACTGGGCCTAAGACAGAACCTTGTGGCACCCCACTGCTTACTTCCCTCCATGTAGTCCATTAAGGACTACTCATTGAGTACGGTTTGTCAGCCAGTTGCGAGTCCATGTAGTGGTGGTGCTATCTATTCCACTTTTTTCTAGCTTACTAAGAAATAGGTTGTGGTCTACTTTGTCGAATGCATTGCTGAAATCTAAACATATTATGTCCACAGTATTTTGCTGGTTTACTAATTTAGTCACTTTGCTGAAGAATGAAATAAGATTGGTGTGGCATGATCTGTTCTTAACAAACCCATGCTGACTGCTAGTTATTGCTTTACTTGTTTCTAGATGTTGGCAGATCTGTTTTTATTATTATTATTATTATTATTATTATTATTATTATTATTATTATTATTATTATTATTATTATTATTATTATTATTTATTGTGTCCTAGCTCATTTACCTTTTAAGATGTTAATGAATAGCAGGAAATACTGGAGCAGATATACCCTGATATAATTGCCAGACTGGTCAGAGCCAGTCTTCTAAATTCTTTCCAGAATGAATTGTCAACCAGCTGAGTTCTTCAAAACCCCTCTAATGTCTTCCTTGAAACTTATGCCAGCTAACAAGCAGCAATCTGGACCAGAATGAGTTGATATAGCCAGCCCATAGAATGTTATGGATGATATAAACTCATTATCTTTCACACCACTCCTGTGTCTGCAATTTATTTATTTATTTTATTTATTTGATTTTCCAATTGTTTACAAGATAATAAGTATAAGTGTATACATAGTTGTGAATACATGAAATGGGTACATAAAAGAAAAATAAAGAATAAGAGAAACAATAGGACAGGGACGGTAGGCACGTTGGTGTGCTTATGCACGCCCCCTACAGACCTCTTAGGAAAGGGGTGAGGTCAATAGTAGACAGTCTAAGGTTAAAGTTTTTGGGGTTTGGGAAGAAACTACAGAGTCGGGTAGAGTATTCCAGACATTGACCACTCTATTGCTGAAGTCGTATTTCCTGCAATCAAGTTTGGTGCGGTTAACTTTGAGTTTGTATCTATTGTGTGCTCTTGTGTTGTTATGGTTGAAGCTGAAGTATTCATTGACAGGTAGGACATTGCAATGTATGATTTTATATACCATGCTTAAGTCAGACCGAAGACGGCGTAATTCAAGGTTTTCTAGTTCTAGAATTTTAAGTCTGGTGGCATAAGGTATTCTACAACGAGTAGAGGAGTGGAGAACTCTTCTTGTGAAATATTTCTGGACTTTCTCAATTGTGCTAATATCAGATACGTAATGTGGGTTCCAGACTGATGAACTGTATTCGAGTATTGGTCTAACAAATGTTTTGTATGCTCTGGTTAGTAGTGTGATATTACCAGAGAAAAAGCTACGTAGGATTAGGTTAACAACTCTTAATGCCTTTTTGGCTATGTAGTTGCAGTGTGCTCTAGCACTTAGATCATTAGAGGTGAGTATTCCAAGGTCCTTTACAGAGCTTGGGTCATCAACAAGATCTTGACTATTCAGCTTGTATTTTATTTTCTGATTTTTTTTGCCAATATGTAAGACAGAGCGTTTATTTGTTGAGATTTGAAGTTGCCATTTGTTTGACCATTCTGATACATAGTCAAGATCTTTTTGTAGGGTAGCAGTATTGTCTGTGGTATTGAACAGCTTTACATCATCAGCGAAGAGAACGCAATTGCTCTTAATATGATCACAGAGGTCATTTATGTAGAGTATGAAGAGAGTTGGTCCTAGAACACTGCCTTGGGGACACCACTATTGACAGGTACTGGATTTGATAGGACGCTCCCGATTTTGACCATTTGTTGTCTGTTTGACAGGAATGCTTCTATCCAGTTATTCAGTTGTCCAGAGATACCATAGGATTTTATTTTTAGGAGTAGTTTGTCGTGTACCACTGAATCAAAGGCTTTACAGAAGTCTATGTAGATTGCGTCTATTGCTTTGCCCTGGTCGAGTTGTGTTGTCCATATGTTTTTGCAGTGTAAGAGTTGCAGATTACAGGATAGTTTTTTTCTGAAACCAAATTGTTTATTGGAGAGTAGGTTATTTGTCTCTAAGTGGAGGATGATGGATTGGTTAATAATTGATTCCATGACTTTACAGGTGATGCAGCATAAGGAGATTGGCCTGTAATTTTCAACTAGGCTTGGGTCTCCTTTTTGAAGATGGGGATGACTGTGGCTTGTGACCATAGGTTAGGCAAGGAGCTGGTCCTGAAAGATTTTTCAAAGATTATGCTTAGAGGTTTGGCTATGGCAGTGGATAGCTTTTTTAAGAAGTAGGCACATATTCCATCCGGTCCAATAGATAGGGATGGTTTTAGATTGCGTAGTGCTTTTTCAACATTGTCTTCTGTGAAATCGATATGTATTAGATCATTGTTGTTATCTGTGAACGGCGAGGAAATACTGGGCATGATCCATTGCTGTTTACAAATACTGAGCCGAAGAATGTGTTAAAGATGTTGGCTTTAATGGTGTCGTCGTTGCAGTCTTTACCATCAGGTCCTATCATGGCAGGGATGGACCTTGAGTCTTTTAGTTTGTTGTTTACAAAATTGTAAAAAGCATGGGTGGAATTGGTGCTTAGAAGGTTTTCCTCTTGTTTAATGTGATAATTGGTGCATTCGGTCTTTATCTGGTGGCATAAATTTTTGTATCAGTTTTTGAAATTGGCAACGTGACCAGATTTGTTTTTCCGCCAGAGTGATCTCTTTTTGGATTGAAGTTTCCTTATTGTTATGGGTAATCTGCTTTTTTGTTTTGTTTTGGGAGTTGTTGTTGGTACATATAGTTTGATGACTCTTTTGACTTCAAGTAAAAATATGTTGTAATGGTCTTCAACAGTATTGCATCCAGTGAATAGAGATTGCCAATCAAGGGATGAGAGATCGTTGTCTATAAGATCATAGTTGCCTTTTTGAAGTTACAATTGGGGATTACATCATTGTGGTGATTTTTGTGTGGACGTATGTTGAGACAAAAGTCAATCATATTGTGGTCACTACTGGAAAGGGTTCTTTAGTTTGTATTCCGTAAATTAAATTCAAACTATTGCAGAAGATGAGATCGAGGCAGTTGTTTAGTCTAGTGTTGTTGGTTACTAGTTGTTCCAGTCCCAGATTTGTAATAGCATTGTAGAAGGTTGTGTGTATGATTTCAGTTGTACAATCATTTAGGGTCCAGTCAATATGAGGTAGATTGAAATCACCAAGAAAGATAAAGGGTATGGGCAGGATGCAGCCCATGTTAGTAATGTATTTAGCTTGTTTACATGTTCGATGTCATAATCAGGTGCTCTGTAACATAGTAAGAATCGAATTGTGATATTTAAGGATAGTTCACAGATGATGGTCTCAGGAAGAGCAAGCTCCTGGGTAACTTGGATATTTTTAGATGTAAGGATTTTTATAGAAGATAGCAACACCACCTCCTCGATGATTTTCACGATCTGATCGGTAAACATGATAGTCTCTTACTGTGGTAATGGAGTCGGGAGAGATGCATTGAGCCATGTTTCACAGACAAATATAATGTCGAAGTTAGCCATATTTAGTAGGATGAGAAATTCAGGTATTTTATTCACGAGGCTTCTTGCATTGAGTAGTTTGCATTTAAGGCCGGCAGTAGTTGGAATTGAGGTAGTTGGGGGCGTGCGTGCCTAGTCTTGGGTGATGGTGGATCGGTTGAGGTAGGGTTGTGGTTGAGGGTAAAAGCTGAGTATTGGGTTGCGTGGCTTACTTTTGATACAGTCAGCATGGTAGTCAATGTACAGGTCCTTCTCTCCATTGTCTAGACGGTTTTTGAGTTCAATGCGGAGTACACGGGAGCGGGCACGTTGCTGTATGGTTAGGTCAGGGCGACAACGGAGGTTCTTATGGTTGGTGTTGGTTTTGGCGAGTGAGTTTATAGTATAAATGAATTTACGTTTGCTTGATTTGTCTGTCCCTTGCCAATATAACCTCCAGGTTTTTTTTAAAGGTTTTTTTTCCCCCATACTTGGAGTTCTGCAGAACCATGAATGAATTCCCTGCCTGTAATTACCAACCCAATCAGCATTATTTGTGACATATCACTGCAAGAACCATTTCGCTGGGAGGTAGCAGTATGAAACAACATGCTTGTAAAATGTAATTCATAAGTGCTGTTATGTAAGGGATGTATTATTCAAGCAATAGATGAAGACAATGGCTTATCTAGGCTGTTGTTCCTTATGCTGGATATAGCAGAACAAAAACAAGATGGTTTGAGTATCAGTTAGTAAAAGAGGGCAAATTTCCAGCTTTCTTTGTATCTTCTGGTGGTGTTTTCTAATGTAAAAACATAGTAGGAAATAGAGATGTGTTCTGCCCTTCTTCCCTATAGTGACTCTTATATTTAGTTTTCCTTGAGAATTCTTGATTATTACATTTTACTGAATACGATAATTCAGATTGTTCCAAATTTCAGGCAAAAAGTGATTATTTAGACTCCCCTTCTTAATTTTCCTGTAACAATCCTTCAGGATGTTCACCTGAAAAGGGGCATAACATTTGAATTTTGATGGTAGTGAATATTTCCCTTATTTTTCATAATCCAACACTCAATTTTGTCTTTTTTAGCATAGGGAAACATCTTAAAACTGAGGCATATGTCTGGCTACCCAATCTTCTCAGTAATGCCATTTTATTTTTTTCATTTTTTGTGAATTATGAACCTGGGAAGGAAGAATAGAGAAGGGATGAGAGATATGTAAAAGCTGAACAAGAGAGGAATAAGATATTCAGAAATCAGACAGAACTAAATCAAGCTGAGAATTAAACAAATTCTGGATTAATGCAAACAGCAGGAAACTACATAGAGTATCTGCTGAGAATAATAATCAGCAAAGTGACTACATCAGAAAAAGGAAATGTATTTAGTCGCAGGCATGTTAATATAAGCTGTCTAGTATAAATACAGCATTGTGACTTCATAATCCCCATGCTGAGTTGAACCACCTCCTCTTATATCCAGCCTCAATGTGAAAAAAAAAAAAGTCTTCAAAGTGACACAGGGAAGTGCATTAGGAATTAAACTGAATGGTGAAGCAGAATATTTGAATGGCATGTTTACTGTACCTCACAGAATAGGAGAGGAAATACCTATGTGGAGCCTCTGGAACACTTCTAGTATTACAAGGCTGAAAGATAGTGGAGAAATGAAAAAAAGGGTAAAAAAGTAAAGGAATAATGTTTGGATTAATACTCAGACATACTGAAAAGCTTGTAGGAGTAAGATAATGTGTAAATCTGATAAATATGTATACACACATACATGCATACGTACCTACACACATACATACATACTATATTTTTCCTACATGTTAAAGATATATGCAATTCCTGGGAACCTGGACCTTCCAGATGATGTTGGATTTCAACTCTGAGTATTCATTGTCCTGGTTATACCAGCTAGGAGTTCTGGGTGTTACAATTCAGTGTGAGCTATAGAATCCCAGATTGATCCTCATTTGCTTAATCCCATTTAAAGTGAGGGAAGAATCAGGGAAGCAGGGCCTGAAAAGTAGTTGCTTTAATGCAACAGGACCTTACCAGACTGAGTATGCACCTTTAAGTCCTTGAAAAAAGTAAAATATGGAAAATGAGGAGCAAAATTATATTTGAAAGAACAACTCACTTGACCTTAACAAAGGTGGGATGCAAATATTTTTACTACCAGTTCTGTGGGCGTGGCTAGGTGGACATGGCCATGTGACTGGGTGAGAGTGGCTTTTTTGTGTGTGCAGTAACCCCCACCCCCATTATTTTTTTTGCCTCCTGGGCCTCAGGGAAGTCTCCTGGGAGGCTGTTTCTCCTCCCAGGAGGCTTCTCTGAGGCCCAGGAAGACAAAAAATGGAGTGTGTGTGTGTGTGGGGGGGCTCCGGGAAGTCGCCTGGGCAAAGCAGTAAGACAGTGAGGGGGGATTGTCGCAACATCTGATGTTTGGGAGGAAAAAAAGAAAGAAATACTGGTTTGGCTGAACTGGTAACTGTTTTTTAACTACTGATTTGGCCGAATGGTAGCATTTTTTTACTACTGGTTTGTCTGAACCAGGCTAAACCAGTAGAATCCCACCACTGGTCCTTAAATTAACCAAATAAGTCCATGAAGAAGTTGCTTCTTTGTCTTTTTTTCCTTCTCCTCAATTAGCCTTTTTTAAATGTTTAATTCAGCTGCCTTTTCTCCTTTGGTGATAAGTCAATAAAGTTATTTGTTAATATGCATCATGTTTTATTATTTATACAATGGATATTGTACAGAAATATATTCTTTAATTCATGACTCTTTTAGCCAGCCTTTGACAAAATTTGGAGTGGGGGGCATTTATAAAAAGAATGCAGATACAATTTGGATGAAAGGGGAAAATGCCTGTTGGAATAGGGTAATTTGGATGGTAGGTCATAGAATAGAAAAATTAAGGCTTGTTAGCAATGAACAACTTACTTCATAAACTATAGGAAAAGAATGGGCATTTACTTCCTAAATTCATTTTGGGATTGTCATTTAATAGAGTTGCTATATTGGAAAATTTGAGAAAACGAGAGTTAAGAATCAACATCATTCATAGTTTGCATCATACTCATATTTCCTCAGATCCTTTACCTAAGGCAAAACAGAGAAGATAAAACTGTTCCTTTCCAGTCTCAGCCCCCCCCCATCACCTTCCACACGGATGTTAAAAATGTAATTTTTAACATGTACTGAGATGGCTCATATCCTGCAAGAAGAAAGGTGTTCCAGCAGCCTGTAGGATGTTTTGATTTAGAAACTTTTGATGTGAAAACCTATTCCCTATTTCAAACTTTGATTGTTTATTTCGAATAGCAACCTAGTTTACATTCAGGTTCACCAGAATGTGATGGAAACGTTGTATGGAGTTTTTTTAAAGTGTAGTTCTTATTATTTTTATAGTAAATAAATGAAATTGTACATTTTTTAAAAAATTGCTCGAATGTCTGTGTGTACTGTGCAACACAAGCTTTGCACACTTACCATTAACTGCCAAGCATTATAACTAAACTTTTATTTTGATAGCATAACTAAAGTCTGTTATGAATTAGAGAATGGCCTTAGCTGCTGCAGGACATAGAATCATATCAACTGAAACTGTAAGAATTGAAACTTTGAACAGATAAGCAAGTGCTTCTTAGTGAAAGGCCCATAAAATAAAATCTAATAAAGGGAGATGAAAATATTGAAGTGTGCTATACTATTTTACAATTTGTATTTCTTTTTGTAATTGAATATTACAAAATATTGAATAACTGAATTTGTATGGCTAATGAATAATGGAACAGAAAGGGTTTTTTATCTTTTATTAATATTAAGGAGATAATAAAATCATCAACCAAACTGTATTATGACCCATTGTTGTAATCCATTCTGGATGGTTCAGTAAATAATAGCAATACTCCCCCTTCCTGTCCTATTAATTTAAAATTGAAAGGAAACAATTATGTGGCAAAAATATGCATGAAATTCATTCCATAAATGAAACTGGATAGAAAATCAGAATGTCCTTCAGAAATAGTGAATTTATATTTTCTTGAATAAGTCTTAATAGAAGCTTTTTTCTAGCACTAGATAAACACAATTCATTATGTTTAAACATTTGTGGCAGATTTAAGAAACTTGCATGTTATTTTTGACATTGTGTAAATCTTTTTTTTAAATAGCGAAATACATATTTCTCAAATATGAGCATCTGTTTCTTTTTGTCAGGTAAAAAAAGTTCCAAAGATATGAAAAGAAAAAAATGGTCTAAAATAGTGGAATTAAAAGAAGATGTATTAACTGAATTTTGTAATGGAATGCATATTTCTGGCAAAATGATTTCCCTGTTGTTGAATTTATTATAGATTTTGGATTTGCTGGCTGAAATAAATCCACATATCTAGTGCTGTAGCCTCACAAGTTTATCAGTGCCAGCTTACATATTAATCTCAATTTCATTGGAGAATATACAGGTGAAAGTCAAAAAATTAGAATATAGTGCAAAAGTTCATTTATTTCAGTAATGCAACTTAAAAGGTGAAACTAATATATGAGATAGACACATTACATGCAAAGCAAGATAGTTCAAGCCATGATTTGTCATAATTGTGATGATTATGGCTTACAGCTCATGAAAACCCCAAATCCACAGTCTCAGAAAATTAGAATATTGTGAAAAGGTTCAATATTCTAGGCTCAAAGTATCCCACTCTAATCAGCTAATTAAGCCATAACACCTGCAAAGGGTTCCTGAGCCTTTAAATGGTCTCTCTGGTTCAGTAGGAATCACAATCATGGGAAAGACTGCTGACCTGACGGTTGTGCAGAAAACCATCATTGACACCCTCCATAAGGAGGAAAGCCTCAAAGGTAATTGCAAAAGAAGTTGGATGTTCCCAAAGTGCTGTATCAAAGCACATTAATAGAAAGTTATGTGGAAGGGGAAAGTGTGGAAGAAAAAGGTGCACAAGCAGCAGGGATGACCGCAGCCTGGAGAGGATTGTCAGGAAAAGGCCATTCAAAAGTGTACGGGACTTTCACAAGGAGTGGACTGAGGCTGGAGTCAGTGCATCAAGAGCCACCACACACAGACGGATCCTGGACATGGGCTTCAAATGTCAGATTCCTTTTGTCAAGCTTCTCCTGAACAACAAACAATGTCAGAAGCGTCTTACCTGGGCTAAAGAAAAAAGAACTGGTTTGTTGCTCAGTGGTCCAAAGTCCTCTTTTCTGATGAGAGCAACTTTTGCATCTCATTTGGAAACCAAGGATCCAGAGTCTGGAGGAAGAATGGAGAGGCACACACTGCAAGATGCTTGAAGTCCAGTGTGAAGTTCCACAGTCTGTGTTGATTTGGGGAGCCATGTCATCTGCTGGTGTTGGTCCACTGTGCTTCATTAAGTCCAGGGTCAATGCATCCGTCTACCAGGGATTTTTGGAGCACTTCATGCTTCCTTCCACAGATGAGCTTTATAGGGATGCTGACTTCCTTTTCCAGCAGGATTTGGCACCTGCCCACACTGCCAAAAGCACCAAAACCTGGTTCAATGACCATGGGATTACTGTGCTTGATTGGCCAGAAAACTCACCATTGCCAAGAGAAAGATGAGAGACATGAGACCGAACAATGTAGAAGAGCTGAAGGCCGCAAATGAAGCATCCTGGTCTTCCATAACACCTCAGCAGTGCCACAGGCTGATATTGAGGAAGTAATTGCTGCAAAAGGGGCCCAAACCAAGTACTGAGTATATATGCATGCTTATACTTTTCAGAGGTCTGATATTGTTCTATTTACAATTCTTGATTGCATGTAATATTCTAATTTTCTGAGATTGTGGATTTGTTGTTTTCATGAGCTGTAAGCCATAATCATCACAAATATGACAAATCAGAACTATCTTGCTTTGCATGTAATGAGTCTATCTCATATATTAGTTTCACCTTTTACATTGCATTCCTGAAATAAATGAACTTTTGCACGATATTCTAATTTTTTGTGTTTCACCTGATAAATAAACATAACTTTTTGCATCAATATGTCGGAGTTGTCAAAAGGAATGTTTGTTTACCAACCAACTTTAACTCATAGATCCTCTGGGATATGCATGAGTTCCAGAAGCAAAGGAAGAAAAAATACACGATTGGTACTTTTATGCTTCCTCTTTGATTGCTTCCGAGGATCTCTTTTGAGTCTTGTTGGTTTCCTGTAACTTCATCTCCATGTGCATGCAACTTTTTGGCCATTTGCCATTGTGTAAGGATATGTGAAAATGACCTTATGATATGGAAATGAGACAGGCGGAAGCCTAGAAAAAATCATGTAAAGATATCTTAGTCTGCAGATGAAAAGGGGGCATGGGAACTGTCTCAGAAAGGACTCTTCCTAGTTTCCTGTAAAGTACAAGTAAAAAAGGGGAGAAGGACATTCAGATTAACACCAAAATGTTGTTAACCCTTTAAGGCAGTGGCCCCCAACCTTTTTTGTGCTGCGGCCCGGTACCGGCATCACAAAATGATCCACTGCCAGGTACCGGCATCAGCACGCATGACAAGGCAAGGCGAGCCGAGCGACCGGCCAGCCAGCTGTGCCCCGCTTCTCCCCGCCACCTTCAACTCCTCCTTTGTACCTTTGCCGATGGGCTTCGCTTCGGGACGGCTTTGGGACGGTCGCTCGGCTCGCCTTGCCTTGGGTGCTGAAAGAATCCTCTTGCCTTAGTTTCGTTCGAAGCCCCCCCTTCGATGAAACTAAGGTGCAAGGATTCCTTCAGGACCCAAACGCCGCTTTCCAACCGGAAAAGCTCACCCGGAAGCACTTTCTCGTCAAACAAGATGGCAGCGCCCAGCAAACCGGCGGCCCAGCAGGAAATGTTCCACGGACCGGTACCGGTCCGCAGCCCGGTGGTTGGGGACCCCTGCTTTAAGGCAGTACAGACAAGAAGGACAAACCATGAGTTGTGAAGCTTTCTTTACTGCAAGGTTACAGTAACAAAATATTTAGATCAAGCTCTAATGATAGAAAATGGGTTGCATTTAAATGAACTTATTTTGCCTCTAGTTGCTCATAGAACCTAGGATTCCATGTAGCTAAATTTGAAAAACCCTCTTCTAATTTATAGATATATCTTCTAAATTCTGTGCTAAAATTTCATGTCTAATTTCCAAAACAGTTTTCTCTTTTTCATAGAAGAGGTTTAATTTTCCCTTATTTTATCATATCCTATATAATATAAACCCTGTTTCACCAGAAACAAACCCTATCCCAAAAATAAGCCCTATCATGTTTTTATGTGTGTGCCTAATATAAACCCCACCCCCCCCACCCCACCCTCCAAAAAAACCAGCTCTACTTAAGAGCCTGTGCAGCCAGCCATCCACATTCCAACACCACCACCAGCAGTCATGTGCAGCAGGAGCCCACATGGCTGCTAGCCCACTTCTTATGTTTGCTTGTAGCCACAATGGAGCAGAAGGCTGAGTGGTGTTCTGATGCCACAGCTGTGAGGCAAAACAGGTGTCGAGATATGGATGGCCTGGCTGCACAGGCTGTTAAGTAGAGCTTGTTTTTGAAGTAAGCTGGTGTTGGGTGCATGGAGCAGCTCCACCCCCCACCTCACCTTGTGGCCATGGCACCAGTGTGTTGCTCAGCCTCTTGCTCCATTGCAGCTGTGAACAAACAGATGAAATGGGCTGGTGATTACAGGGGGGCCTGCTGGATGAAGCTGTTGGAGCCACCGCCACAAGGTGAGGCAGGTGTTGGGGCATGTGTAGCCTGGCTGTGGGGGGCTCTTAGGTAAGCATGTGCAGGCCGCAGCTCCAATCTCCCACTTACTTACTTACTTACTTACTTACTTACTTACTTACTTACTTACTTACTTACTTGCTTGCTTGCTTGCTTGCTTGCTTTACTTATTAAAAAACACACAAAAGAAACATGAAAACAAAAAGAAGATAGAAAAGGGATTTCCAAACTATATAAAACTGAGTAAAAAGTTCAAAGTAACAGTAAATTAGCATTGCATATTAAAATGATCAAACCCATTGTTAAAATCAAGTCAAGATTAAATAATTAACAAAAGTAGCCAGGATAAGATTCCTGTCAGAATAAACAATTAGCAAGAGTTTCTAATTTAAAAAAAACTCTTCTCCTTATTAACAAGCTAGGCAAGACCTAATGTATTAAACACCTTTATGTTAAGATAAATCCAAACTTCAAATGTGGTGTGAGATTACAGTATATAGAATTATATACAGTAGAATTATAGTCAGTTGCTGTCATTATTTAGCCTCCTTCTCTTTCAGTGGCAAATGCAATTGAATTCAGTAGTAATTAAGATGTGAAGAGGGAGATGTTTGCCTGAAAAAGAATAAAGTATTTGTTAACTGTCATTGCACAACAGAAACTAAATGGGGGGATTAATTCTCTTTGTTTTCTGCTGTTCCTCTTAATTGAGGTGCCTAATTTTTGGAATATATAGATGCATGCACATGAACACACAAACATAATTTCTCTGAATCAGAACTGCTGTGATTTGTTGGCCAGGGAAGATTGTCTTTTTAATTAAAAATGTTAGCTTTTACTACATGGTGCCATTTTAGTATAATACCAAGCTTTCAAAATCAGCCCTTAGTATTCCTACATGATATGAAGTGGTTAACTCTAGTCCATGGATTCTTGATGCATATCATTTTAGTGACATGTGTACCTCATAAAAAAGAAAGATGCTGGATACATGTTTTTTTTATGGGAGCTAATTGGTGTATTTAAAAAAAAATGCTTAGGAAGAGATGCTTCAGACCTCCTGCTAGCATTCCTTTGCCATTCCATCTGCAGTTGAAAAAAATGCTCTGACTATGAAAGCTTTGTTCTTGAGATCTGTAAAAATTCAGAGACAGTGTGTCCCCCAAAATACAGAAGGCAGCTCTCTAAAAAAGAAAATGGCAGGATGAAGGATAAGCTTTGTGGGTGTGCTCTTATACAAAATTGACTCTGTTTATTCTAGCATTTAGAATATGTTTTTTTTTTAACTCAACGGGATGCAATTCTAAGTCAACATGTATAAAATAGCATGGTAGGTTTCAATTAATCTAAGAACCAAATCTACATGTCTTAATCTACAGTGGTGGAACTGTTCTCAAGTACTGATGAATTTAAATATTTTCTTAAACATAGCCATCACTTATCAAGGTTTACTCAGTCTGCAACTGATTATAATGGGCTTTGTTTATCAGTTACAAAAAAGAAGACAAAAATGATGAATTATGCAAAGGTACCTGTAAAGCAATATCCTCCCTCCCTCCCTTCCTCCCTCCCTCCCTCCTTCCTTCCTTCCTTCTATTACACTTCATCTAATTATTGGAAATAAAGGTGGAAGTGAATCTATCCAGGCACATAAAAATGCTGAACTATTTAAATGTCAAATCTATTTAATGGGAGGCTTAATGCACTACTGTGTATCTGCTGTTTTCTGGTGTAATACATATATCATGAATGTAATAAATCATTATGCTGTTGCTGATGGGTTATAAATGTTCGCTATGCCATGGCAAACAATTGTTTCTTGCATGGAACTGATGGCTGCTATTACCTAACAGATTACCTCAGACTTTGTTAAATGAGAGTCAAAGGATCGAATAATATCATGAAGAAGTGTCTGTGCTGAACCGATTGATATGTTTTTAATTATAAATCAAATTTTAATTCGGTTTCTCGGTGTACTCAAGCAGAACTTATGAAATTTAATATATAAAATATTCATATACGTAATAATTGAGTTTGTAATGTTGGTGAGTCCCATTGCTCAGGAATGCAAAGAGTTTCTTCATTCATAATTTAAAGTTTTGTAATCTTCACCAATGCAGTTAAGAACTTTCGACCTTTCCCAACTTGAAGTTTCTCAAATATATTGAGAAATTAACTTCCAGAATTCTCAGAAAGCATGTCCAAAGCCCCTGCCCCCCAAAATTCATAACATCTTTATATCCCACAGGGAATTGGGTATCTTCTTACTATCAGTCAAATCCTACCATTCATCATTGTATATTACATAACTGCTTTTTGCATATATATCTGTATAGAGATGGATACTGTAGGGCAGGGGTGTCAAACTTGCATCATCACGGTGGCATCATGTTATGTATTGGGACGTTTTTCCCCTTTGCTAAACTGGGTGGGGACGGGGCCAGCACATGTCACATCTGGCCTGCAGGCCATGAGTTTGACACCCCTACTCTAGGGGATTTTATTTTTGGATGGTAACCACCCACTATTTAGCAAGTGACACTGTTAAATCTAATATCATTATAGATGTCAACTATCCTTGTGTTCTGATAGCAAATCAAGAGCATGAAGTTTGGGAAGCACCGAATAAATGGAAATTTAAACCATCTTTCTCTAATATGGTCTTTTCCAGATTTGTGTATCTGCATTTTCCAGAACTGACTTTGAAGCCTGGGATTTTTGAGAATTGTATTCCCTACATATCTGGCGGGGACTATATTGCAAAATATTATTATATTGTGTTATTGTAGGCCATACAGGTAAAAATAATAATGCCATTTATTTCTTTTCATTAGTCTCTTGAAAAAAAAATAATACATGATCTACTTACTGTACTGATATGGTCAAAGTTAATATACAGTTGTGTCATAAGTTTATTTCATTGATTCATTCTGTCAAGCTGGCCAATTTTAAGAATTGAATTGTTATATCTTCTTAAACAATGAGATATGATACAGATATAGCTTAAGTTTTATTGTAAGCAGACTAAAGGCCAATTAAAGTGATGACTCAATTCCCACTGGTTGTTAAGATCCTCTCTTTATAAGAATCTTCTCCCTATAAAAATCCTCTCTATAGAAATAGAATCAAAAACCATGCACCATGTTCCTGCATTTTCTTCCCAATTCTATATTTACATTCCTTATCCCCTCCTCCTTAGGTTACTATAGAATTTCTACATTCTTCACATTTTTTCCCAAAAAATTAAACAAGGTCATGACCTTTCCTTGCAGTGCCATTTCACTTGCTCTGTAGATTTTGTGCGTGTGAACTGAAGCTAAGAAAGTAAAGCCAATATCATTTAGATAAAGAATGGTTAGTATGTTTTGAATTTTCAACATTCATATTGATGTTGCTATAGTGCTCTGCAGTTATTACTAACAGTCTGATTTCAAAACATGCACACATAGAAGCAGTATTCAAATTCACTAAGAATGTTTGATCTAGACTGATAGTGACCTGGAAATTTATATGACTAGAGAAATGATTTTGTAATTTGCATAATGAAAGCTCACATACGTTCTCTGTGATTTTAAAAACAGTCACACAGCTGTCAATTGTCTCATCAAATAGAATTCTATTTAAGATCAACTGGAAGAGAATATAATCCTCATGTTAACTTGCCTTTCCATTCTGTAACATTTCTTGAAAATAATAGCTCAGTACAACTCATTTTAGCAAGGAGAATCCTTAATCAACTTAGATTTTCCTGAAAAAGAATAGGGAGGACAAAAAGAAAAGAAAAAAGAAAAAAAGGGAGGACAAAATTTCTTCAGGTTCTTGTATACCTTAATCCAATCAATAGTTAGATGAAGAAAAAAACTTAAGAAAAAAAAAAGGAAAAGGAAAAATTCTTCAGATTCTTCAACACCTTAATCCAATTGAAAGGTCTCAAATAGAAAAAAGTGCATAAAAATAAACCAGAAAGGTAGATGAAAAAACAAAAATACTAGGAAAGGAAAAAAAAGGCTTTTAAGGCTTTCCCTTTAAAATAAAAAGCAAACGTAGAAATTGGACTTCCAAAGAAAAAAAGAAAAACAAAGACAAGCTCCAACAGAGCCAAAAATCCATATAGTTATTACAAAAAAAAAGATAAAAAGAAATACAAAAAAGCTGGTGAAGAGGGATAGCACAACTTAGGAAAAGTAAAAAGGGCACACTGCACTTTGTTTAATTATCCAAGGCTCTTATTATAACTCTCTTCTCCAAAAAATTATCACCTTTCCCCCCCCTACGTTTCAACATCAGGTCTTTTTTCAATCTCTATGGCCTGAAAGACCTGAAAGCATGAATAGAAGAGATGACTCCACCAGACTGTCAATTATTTGGAAGCCTGCATTCTCCAACAAAAAAAAATCTCCACACCACAAGCCAGGCAAACACCTTGGCACAAAAAGACACACACCCCCATACCTCCAGCTCAAACACACCCCAACCAGGCACCCAGATGAAACCTAGCTTCCTAATAAATGATAGCCATCCATTTACTCGGAGCCAAGCCGCACTAAAAGCCTCCAATACAGGAAACACAATGTTGCCAGCCAATCAAGACAACAACAAAAAAGCGCTACAAAACAGACAGAAGATATTAGAAACACCAATCAGTCAGAACACAGCAAACTCCAAGACCAATAAACACAGACCAGGACTCCCAACCAATCAGGATGAAGAAAAAACCATTCTGGCACAGCAGTAGGCTAGCACCAAATTTAAAACAGAAACGGCTGTGAAAGTCTGACTCACAGATGAACACAATACAGAAGCCTGATGATGGCAGATGAGATTCTGCCGAAACGTTGCTACAACTTTAAAAGCACAACTATAATGACGTGGGAAAATACCTGAACAAAGCTGAAAACCATACATATAGATACCCACGAAAATGTAAGAATATATATATATACATATACATATATACATATACATACATATACATATACATATATATACATATATACATATACATACATATACATATACATATACATATATATATTAAGTTTAATCAATGCAGAATGATACATCAATGACTTTGATATATCTGGAGAACCTGGAGAGAAAACCAGTGAGAACAATCAACCAATGGAACAGCTTGCCGTTGGAAGTTGTAGGAGCGCCATCACTTGAGACTTTCAAGAAGAGATTGGACTGCCATTTGTCAGAAATGGTGTAGGGTCTCCCACTTGGGCAGGGGGTTGGACTAGATGACCTATATGGTCCTTCCAACTCTGATTATCTGTTAAAACCAGGTTTCTTTATTTTCTAGCACCTGTATCAAGATATCTTCACTGACATCTATGAGGTCTGTCCTTTCCATGCCACAGTCTTTGCCATCAGCCAGTCTGCTCTTAAAATTTCAATGATTCACACACCACAAACACAACCCTAGCAATATCATTCAACTATCACCAATCTCCTCTACATCCTAAGAGCTGGGTAGTATTTTATATATTGTATATACTTTCATCTGCTCCCATGTGTCTTAGTTAGGCACAAAACTTCTTTATGTTTCTGATACTTTGCATGGTGCTAGCAAGTAAGGAAAAAAATATTGAAACTATTTTACCATCCCGTTCCAATCAGGATATTTCACCTGCCATGTAGGACTAATTGGATTATATTTTCTTGTTACAACCAAAATTCCATTCCTACCGGCTTCAGATTCAGAATGATAGGGTTGACAGGTTTCCATATTTACTTTATCTTCTGTAACCGTGGCTTTTCAAAATGTCACCCCCTCCCTTACTTCTCAGCTCAGGGAAGCAGATTAGCAAAGTTTATAAACTTCTGAGTTAAAAAAAAAATATTATCACTAACATCTTCCCACTGAGAAACACTTTATGAAGAAATTTTCACTCAGGAATCCTGGCAAGATTCAGGCCTATTTGTCACTGTCACTATTCATGCCTTTCCAAATTTGCTTGATATTCCCAATAATGTTGCTGTATTTCTTGTAAATAAAACCAAGCATTATATAATTACTTCTCTCTATATTCTAAGTATTGGGGAAAGCTTAATAGGATTTATTCATTGGTTTGCTTTTTTTTTTTTTTTGCTTGCAGCTTATTTCTTAGTATTAGTAACAGGGTTGTGTTTTGCATTCCTGTTGTGATTGTTGAATATAGAGGAGATGCCTCATCATCTAGATGGTTTCTAGGCTTAATCATAGGAATAATTGAAGGCTGATTAACACAGAGTGGACATTTACATCTGGAATTGTTATTTAAGTGAATAATAAGCAGAAAGATACTGCAGAGAGATGCATGCTCCCAAAGAAACAGATTATAAATGTATAAAAGATCCTAAGAACTGAACAAGAAATGCAGGCAAGCTACTGCAAAGATTCTGGATGATTAAGGCAAAGGAAATATATTGTCGGTTTTAATAGATGTCAACTTCCCTGCATGTATTAAAATAGTGGCTTACTTTATATGATGTAGTCCTAAAAGATTCTTCAGGGTCTGACATGTATTTTCAATGTTGATATGCAATTTATCTATTAGTGACACTTCTTCTTCTTTAAGGTACAATAGAATACTATTCCCAGCATATCACAACCTGATAGATTTTAGATATAATTTATTCGATGACCAGACTGGCTAGGAATTTTTAGACCATAGTAGAAAGAGTAGAATCATGCTGAGCTAGTTTTTCAGCATGGGGAAAGTATTATTTTTATAAGCTTCCCTTTATGTACAAAATGAGAAATGGATCAATAACAGGATCAACTTTGAAAAGGAACCTATGCAAAGAGAAAACTGGAAACAGGTGATTGTACAGCAAGATTCTTTGTTGCCTCAGTGCTGGATCCTACTATAGGACAACTGTAAAAATCAAGTTTAGGTCATTAGTTCACTTAATCCTGCCACATTCTTTGCTAGTGCTACATATCATAGTATGCATTTGTAGGGCAAAGGCTATATTTATGTGATAATGAAACTGTCTTTATGGGAGACAAATGAAGAAATAGACAGAATTCCTATGGATCAGGAATGGTCAATGGGAAGTCTTTCCAGTGAGCTAGAATCTACATAATAGGATTTGTCATTTAATATCTTGCAAGAATTTATAACATTCTTTGCTTTTGAGTAAAGGTACTATTCATCTAATTTAAGATGATTTCCTTACCTCAAACAGAAGATTAGTCAGAGAATACCTATCAGATTTTAAGGTTATTTTAAAAGTGAAATATTTCACATAAATATAGCAAGTAATATTTAAGGCCAAGCTAGACAACTTTCTACCCAGCTATGTGATAGAATCTACTGGACTTTGATTCAACTCAGAAAGCAGCAATGGACCTGGTTTTGTCTATACAGAAAATATGCATGCAACACTGGAAAATCAAAACAGCAATCTCCAAAATGGACCACTCCAAGAAAATTGCATGTAGATTTCCATAAAGTCACAAAGAGTTAAGCTTGACCTGAGCAAAAGTTTACTTTGGGCAAAATTACTGTGTGTAGATTGTGCAGATGTTGGGTGTAGATTGTGCAGATGTTTCATTGTGCGAGATAAGTACTTTTGCATTACCCCTTATAGAGTCCTACCTCAGATAGATTGATGACAGATGGATGGCTATATCCAATAATAATCTGTACATAGAAATGCTCAAGTTTCATTTCCTTCAAGATAACAAGGTTTAAAGCTGGGTAATTTAAATTTGCTATGAAAATAACTACTTTGCTTCTTCATTATTCAAATAAAGGGCTTTCAAGGTCTTTTCAATTCTGTAACTAAAAACTAAAAAAAAAAAACCCACAGAGCTAGAAATGCGGCTTCTAAAAAAGCTAAGCACTTTGAGAGGATAATGATAATGGCCAAAAATATTCATTTCTCTTATATTGTTTTACTTGCCTTGATTTCAGTAAATGCAGATCACTGTTTGTAAGAATCCTCCCCCTTTTGAGGGGAAGCTTTGTATGAAAATATCAAGGACAGCTCAAGAGAATATATCTCAGGGGAAACATCACAACTAAGAAAAAGATTGATTAAAGGGAGAAGTATATTTGGAAGCATCTGTTGAACGATTGTAACTGAGTCACAGGATAAAAGGCCAGAAGATAAAACAAATTTTTGAGATCTCCTCCACCACCCCTTTTTTGATGGCATTGTTTCTTGATTCAACACATTAAAAAAAATCTAGGCTCTCCAGAATGTATATGCTAAAACATGCGCTTCCATATGAAGCTTTGTCTAAAATATTTCTCTTTATCTTTCTGAAACATTCAGTGACAGTTTTGAACATAGTCTGTTCCTTTTCAGCGAAAATTAATAGGGCACTCTTTATATTATTCTCCCTTTCCTTTATCTTTTTTTTTTAAAAATCTTAACACAAAGCTATTAATGTGCCTTTCTTGTTCTGGTACAGAAAAATTGACAACAATTAATTTTAAAATTGCTTATAAAGTTTTAGATTGTTGGTCTATCAGTGTGAGCATTACCTGCATTGCTTGGCATCAGAACTCCCAAGATTTCAGATGGAAATCTTTTGGAGAGCCCTACTTAGTAATGGTGGGAATTGAACCTAGCATTCTTTGCATGCATAGCATATGCTGTATCATTGAGCTATTCCCAATGAAAAATTGCAGAGCGTGTGAAATTAATAGAAAACAAGTGGGGGAAATAGTAAGTAAAAAACTGGAATGTGATTTGAATATTGAAATTCCAGGTCCAGTGGTCTCTCCATGTTTCTAAATAAGACTGGAAAAAAAATTGTGCTTCAAACTCTTGATGTTCTGCCAAGACATCTAGGCAATTCTGGTCCATAAGAGGATCCTAACATTTTACTTTACTATTTATTTGTTTTTGATATTAAGTGTAATAGCAGACATGATATGGTATTATTCCTAAGTCTTTCTTCCCTTAACCTTACACTCATCCCTAGGCTCCTTTGCTCCTTAAAAACTGTGTTCTGTTTTCTTTTAGAAATAAACCTGTTACCACTATATTTATTGACATATCACAGGCAAATTTATTTATTTACTTATGATGGGTTCTGGGTTCAACAGATGCCTCTGAACCCTACACTTCTGCTTATGAAACATGTTACTTTATCTGAAAAATGTAAACTTTTCTCCACCTTTTTCACAAACTAAGTTAATTGCTCAAATGGTGAGGGGAGGACAGACCTTTTTTCCTGAAAGTTGGGCTGCATGCTAACATGAGTGGCATAAGATCAATTGTTGTTTTTTTTTTACACAATTTGTTTAATACTTCTTAAGCCTTCATTTCATGACAATATCTCCAATTTGAATCCTTGGATTTGGGCTTGATAGCAATTGTTTTTTTCGAAATCCAACTACAGATATAGAAATCTTTAATTAAAATAGTACTATTAATTAAAATAGTAATATATATTACAATGAAGTAAACATACCTAACCATATGCAGGGGAAACAAAACACAAACAAAATCAAAAGAAGTCTTAGTCCAATTGAATATAAGAAAGTATCTAATTACAAAAATCACAAACATATTTATTTAATTGCTAGGAATCGGTACTATAGCTACGAAAGGCCCATTAGAATTCTCCCAAGATTTAGGCAGGAAACATAATGCAATGTTTATGCAGTCTACTCATTGATTTTATTAGTAAGCTAAGCACATCACTTTTTTCATACATACTTAAAATCAGTGCTCATCTATTTCCACTCTCCCTTCTACAGTCTGTTGCAGTATATGAGAATAACATAAGACAAAAGAAAACCAATCATTTCTTTCTCTCAGCATGATTCTATTGTAGTAGTGTTTTGTTACACAGTGGTACCTCAGTACTCATTGTTAATTAGTTCCGGGAGGTACATTGAGTACCAAAAATGATGAGTACCAAACAAATTATTCCCATAAGGAATAATGTAGTGAGTCAAAAGGCAGCCGACACCAACAAGTTCTAGCTTCTCTGTTGAGTACCAAACAAACAATGAGTACCAAACGACGTGGCAAATTTTTGCATCAAAATGCATTGAGTGCCAAATTTGATGAGTTTCAAAGCAATTGAGTACCAAGATACCACTGTAGTCTGTCCAGGAATTGAAGTCATGCTTCAGTGGTTCCATTGCTGAGGGAGCCATTCTTATCTTTCTTTTCTATAGGGTTCATACATTTATTTGAATAATATTTATCTTTTAATGTGGATTTTTATTTATTTTTTATATCTGTTTTTTTTATTTGAATGTTATACATTGCCCACATCACTTTTTGAGAGAAGGGCAACTATACACATTTGATGAATGATTTAAAACAAAAATGCTCTAAGTCTCTTTCTAGTTGCCATCAAGAACATGGAAGTGGAGCTGTATAAGATGATGAAAAAGTTTAATATAGATAGCTGAAATCTCCAGCTAGTGGGAGGCTGCTGGAAGTAGTTTATCACAGATACTTTAATACAGTTTTTTTTTTTCAAGCTTAGCAACTGTAAGATGCCTGGACTTCAACTTACAGAATTCCCCAGCCAATATCCTTAGCCAGCAGGAACAACACAATGAAAAGCATGTTTGTTGGAAATAGTAATGGAGGATAAAGTAGGAATCACTGGGGAAATAGTGTTCAGTGGGGAAATAGTATCTATGATAAAAAATAGTGATGAAGGAATAGAAACAAACACACACACACACACACACACACACACACACACACACACAAATTCCATAAAGCATTCAGGGAAGTCCAGCAGCAATCTATATTAAACAATGAAAATGTCAAAATGATCTGTGCTTTCTCCTGTTATCAGTGCAGATGTCAGGTTTATATAATGATGTCTGACAAAGTATACAATGTCATTTGCCCTTATTGTCCCCCTATGTAGGTAGGTAAAATGCAATGGGAAATGGCAGCAGTGTGTGTGTGTGTGTGTGTGTGTGTGTGTGTGTGTGTGTGTAAACACACACGCATACATACACCGATCATTGGAAAAGATTATTCAGTAAAGAAATACCATTTAGGTAGAACTAAGAGAGCAGCTAAGAATAGTACAAACAGTGGTGGGATTCAATTGTTTTTACCACCGGTTCTGTGGGCGTGGCTTGGTGGGCGTGGCAGGGGAAGGATACTGTAAAATCTCCAGTTAGAGGTGATATTTGCCGGTTCTCTGGATTACTCAAAATTTCCACTACTGGTTCTCCAGAACTGGTCAGAACCTGCTGAATACCACCTCTGAATACAAACATTATTTTATGGAACAGAACAAAATCCATATATGTTTTGTGGAAGACCCTCTCTTTGCCTTAAAAAAATGTTGGGCAGTTAACATGATAGCTCTGGTACATATATTTTAAGAATTAGAAGTGGGAGAGAAGAGTACTGAAAATCCACCCTGTATATAATAAATAAATCAGTTCCTTAAGAAAGACTGATGAGGTAGAAAGCAGTAGTATTAGGTTAGAGAGAACTCTGATCAAAACATTTGTCAGCAACAAGCTTCGTATTGGAAATTTGGAAGGGCAGAAGTCTGAAATTTAAACAAGAGTCTCGCAACATAACTCTCAGACATGTCTACGCTGCAGGGGGCAATCAAATATTTTGTTTGGGACTTTATTCTTGTCTGCAATGAAGATTCTATCGAGTTGAACTGTGTCAGGAAATCTTCTGCCAAATCCAGCTAAGAGGTAAATTAAGGTCACAGTGTTGTGGTTGGAAGTTGGGAAATAATAATCAAGGAAGAATAAGAGAAAGGGGGATGAAAAGCCAGTCTGCATACAAAGGTAAATAATAGATCAGGGAAAGAAGACATAAGAAGGATGGATGCATTGTCAGCTCTCTGTCACATGATCTTCTTAAGGAATGGGGTTATAGCCTCCAAAAGTTAACAGAACAAAGGTAAGTAATTCCTATTCATAGTTTCTCATCACTGCTTCATGACCATGTCAACTCAATGCATTCCTGAACTCTAAAATAAAATTCAGACCACTTCACAGGATGGTTATTGATATTATGCTCTTTTTCCGTGTCTAGATCTAGGTGATCACACCAAGAAGATTGTCTTTATGAAATCCAACTTAGTGCAGGTTGCTCCACAATCTCAGGATCTCTGTTTCTGAGGTCCAAAGAGGCAAGTTATTGGAGCAGCCATCTACACCTCATGGAAAATTCAGCAATTTATTTGGCCTGTAATTACAAGTCAGGTAAAGATAAAGGTTCCCCTTTAGCACACATATGTGCTAATTATTTCTGGCTTTATAGGGGCCAGTGCTCTTCTCCGTTACAAAGCCAAAGAGCCAACACTGTCCGAAGACATGTCCATGGTCATCTGGCTGGCATGACTAAATGCCAAAGGCGCATGGAACACTGTCACATTCCCATCAAAGTAGTTCCTATTTTTCTACTTGCATTTTTACATGCTTTTGAACTGTTAGGTTGGCAGAAGCTGGGACAAATAATGGAAGCTCACTCCATTAAGCGGCGCTAGGGATTCAAACCGCTGAACTGCCTACCTTTCTGATTGACAAGCTCAGCGTCTTAGCAACTGAACCACTGTGTCCCTTGAAGTAACCCTATTTCTCCCCTAATACCTGCCATCTTACGAAGGCTTATCTTTCTTTATAATCCTAAAATTTGGTATTTCAGGTGTGTGATCTCACTGGATAATTTGAAGTGAATTTCAGCAGCCATATTACATTTCAAAGCTAAAACATGGCTTGGAAATATAATATGGCTATAAATGGGTTTTATGTAAATAGTTATGTATTATGTTTTAAAACCATATTATACTGTTTCTATAGTATATATAATATAAAACAATATAGGAATGGAAAGAGAACAAAAAGTGAGTCCTTTAGCTCAACAGTGAAGGTCAGGTCATTTCCAAAATGTGATGTTCTTTTTCACACATTCTCTTTCTCCCCACTCTCTGTCCCCCACTCAACATCTTACTTTCAGAAAACTTTCATCAAAACAAGCCCATATATCAATTAACATGTCAGAACAGAGACACTCTCCCTTCCTCCCACAATATAATTTCTGTCTCTCAAATCTTAAAGAGAGCCAACAATATGAGACCTTAGTAACTGGGGATGAAATGGTATTTGACTTTGAAAGAACATCATTCCCTTTAGAGCAACCAATGTGGTTCATAAGATGTTCTGGCTTTTGTTCATCTGCATGCATACTTCACAACTGGAAACAGTCTGCCTACTAGTTCACTGAAACTGTTATTCTCAGCAAATCAAATGCCTACAGCAGATTTGCTTTTGTTTTATACTAAATACACTTTCATAGCATTTTGGCTTGTGTTTCTATCTCAGCACAATATGTTTTTGAACGTAGTTTACGTCCTTTTGAAGGCAAAAAGAGCTTGAAGTAACTGTTACAGATAAAATACTGTTCTTAATAAGCAAGATCCTTGACTATATCAGTTTTGAGAAATAAATAGACACCAAAAGCCACTCAAACATTCAAACCCAGACTGCCTCATTTCTGTTATCCATTTCTGTTATACTCACTTCCATCCCAAGAATTCCATGCAGAATTCTGTGATGTGGGAGTTCCATATCAACAAATGTATTGATCAAGTCCCTTGATCTCAACAAGTGCATTGCAATGATCTAATGCAAAAGTGCTGCATTCCCAGTACAATCCCTTTCTGTACTGCCATGCCCCCAGTGATAATTTGTGTAGATATTGTTGTTGTTCTCTGGCTCTATCTAGTGGCCAGGGCCAAATACCAATCTGTATTGTTTGGAAGCTGACCTGGGCCAAAAAG